>NC_079414.1:23034157-23149157 GCF_026213295.1 Gadus chalcogrammus | reverse complement strand
TGCAACGTCACTTTGGAAACATAGCTGTCTGTCTTAACTTTTAGCTCTTGACAATAGTTACTAAGCCTTTACTTCTATTCCTTCTTGATCTGAACTTGCTTCACTCACTAAATCCCCACAGAAGATAATCCAGAGGTTTACTCACCACGAGGCTCAGAATGATATTTATTACCTCCTCAGAGCAAAGAACTTAAAGAGGCAAAAGTCTGTTTATACTCGGGGAAGTGCTTGATTCTTCCACCGAATTTGTAGTCAACACTAACTTTCCTTTCCCCGTAACAAGCTGTGAACCATCCGTCTGAACGGAAGGAGGTATGAGTCCCAGGGAAAGCACGGCACATACACAATCACTGGAGGGGAGCAGCACAGAACACTACGGGGGCGCATCTCCGTTTTATTTGCAGGACATGGTGTTATTATAAGAGAATAAGGTTTCGCCTGTGCCTGACCGGTCAACACCTCAAGCTTTCCACATTTCTGGACGTTTATATTTGCTTGCAGTGGACGGGGATGTGTGGTGTGCCTAACATCCGATCGAATGTTGTTTGAATAAAGGCATCACCTGTTTCACAGAAAGGCAGTGGAAGTGAAAATGCGGAGACACACGAAGGGAATTACCAAGTCCGCCTCACAAAGGCGGTGTTTAATTCCTCTTTGCTTGTTGAATATGAGGCCCTTGACTCATTCGTCTTTCATAGCTTCCTTTTAAAAGGAAAGTAATCTCCCTTCACATTGTAATCCTGGACGGAAGCCTATTGTGTGCTTTAATTATTCATAATGTTTTGTCGCAAATGGGGGAAACCAAAATGGGAGTAAGTGAGAGTAAATAAAAGAGGCTCTCTCCTTTACACTGATGTACCGCTCGTGTGCTGTGGAGCTAAGCCCATTATTTGAGTTTGGTCTCAGTGGAGCTATACAGTGGCTGAAAAGAAAAGCACCATATGTTCTCAACCAACCTTCGCTAATGTCCTCCAAGGGTTTAATTAGCTTAACAATGTCTTCAATGTCACGATAGAGATGTTTTATTCCTTTAACTAGACCGCCATAGTGTTTGTCCAACTGAGCAAAATGTATTGCTGTCTAGGAGAGGCTTGAGTGGGTCTGCTGTCTGGTACCTCAAGGTATGAATAGTACTCAAGGTTCTTTATGTCCTCGATGCTGTGCTGTTGCAAATATTGGAGGAGAAAACACATTCTGCATTTGAAATCGAAGGGAAGGGATTCTGGTATTTGTACAGATTAAGCACACTCAAATCTCGGACCCAGCAGTCCTTCTATGTTATGGCAGAACAGGGGCGAGGGGGGTGAACAGAGCCAGAGATAAACACCTTCGAGGGGTGGTAATACGCCTTGTTTCCTCTTTCTTTAAAAAATGAATCCATGTGGCCAGTCTATATGGTGTATAACTCCCAGTTCACCGAGATCTGAGCTTGTCTGCCACACTTTCGATATTATTTTTGATTTGTTAGACTCAGGCCAGCCAGGCACTACCCTGCCACTCCACAAACGTGCGCACGCGCACACGCAAACACACACATACACAAGCAAGCGTACACACACACATACAGCTGCATCCACACCTTAACCAAATATTGAGAAGCTCCTCACTCGTGATCAGTAGCTATTTATCTTACGTAATCGGTATTCTGTGCAACTTTTTTCCAAAATTGTAAGAAATACAGTTCTCTGAGTGTACAAAGCTACATGCAGATTAAAGGTATATGTGCTGCCTGTAGCTTTTTTTTTTTTTTTACGATGAATTCGATTGGAAGCTTTATTTGTTCTTCATAGTGTTAGGGTCTGTCCAGGTCTCTCTCTCTCTCTCTCTCTCTCTCTCTCTCTCGCTCTCTCTCTCTCTCTCTCTCTCTCTCTCTCTCTCTCTCTCTCTCTCTCTCTCTCTCTCTCTCTCTCTCTCTCTCTCATTGGGTAATCTTAATGTCTCTCTATCTTGCTCTTTCTCTCTAAGTGTTGTTTTGCCTGGAAGCATTGGGACTCTTGGGCCTTGGGTGGAGGTGAGTCAGACCCCTGGAGCAGTGTGTGTGTGTGTGTGTGTGTGTGTGTGTGTGTGTGTGTGTGTGTGTGTGTGTGTGTGTGTGTGTGTGTGTGTGTGTGTGTGTGTGTGTGTGTGTGTGTGTGTGTGTGTGTTCATATGCGTTTGTGTGTGTGTGTGTGTGTTCATATGCGTGTGTGTGTGTGTGTGTTCATATGCGCGCGTGTGTGTGTGTGTGTGTGTTTGTGTGTGTCTCATCCTTGTTTGAACCCAGTGACACTAAAAGTTTCTGTTTCATAATGGTCTGCCTGTTCGAATAAATGTCATCATTTTCCAACACTTGGGCTATACGACAGGCAGTTACAGTGCCTCAGATAATATCATAACTGCAATAAGTGTCGGTTAGAATTATAACCTTTTTGGGAGGCTAAGCTAAGTCCCAGATTCAAATAGATGTTGGATAGTTCGTAAAAACAGTATTATTATAACTAAGAGACATGCAGAAAAAGGCTTTTTGGTTTATGAAAGGAGTAATGAAATGGGTTATAGGTTATAGATTATACCTATTCTAGCTAATTATTACACAAGATATAATAGGGTTACATATTAAAATGTAATGTCACAAACTCAAAAACAGATCTGTATAACCGTGTCCTTAGCGACTTATACATTTTCGTTCAAATTCCTTTTTCGCCTGTTTTCTGTGTTAACCATTAGCCAGCTTGTTCTCTGCCAGGGCAGCGAGCGTGACTCCGTATTGTCTTAATCTAGTGAGTCTTTACCTGGAAACAAATCACTCTTCCAAACAGTTTACAAAACAGAAAGGTGAACTCCAACAAATCGCCCTCAGCGGTCAAACCGAGTCGAGTGGTGAAGAAGAAGTGACGCAGTTTTGTTTTTCACACACTATTCTAAGGAACCAGCGTAATGCTGTGGGCATCTTGTCTCTCTGTCAGCACACCAGGAAGCACCTGTTTGGCGGTGCTACAGTGAGGGGGAGGGGGGGAGTGAGGGGTGAGAGAGAGGGGGGACGGAGGGGGAGAGAGAGGGGGGACGGAGGGGAGTGAGGGAGGGGGAGTGAGGGGTGAGAGAGAGGGGGGACGGAGGGGAGCGAGGGAGGGGGAGTGAGGGGGAGAGAGAGGGGGGACGGAGGGGAGCGAGGGAGGGGGAGTGAGGGGGAGAGAGAGAGGGGGGACGGAGGGGGAGAGAGAGGGGGGACGGAGGGGAGCGAGGGAGGGGGAGTGAGGGGGAGAGATGGAGAGGGAGTGGGAGATAGAGGGAGATAAGACGAGAGACGGAGTGGGAGTGAGGAAAAGAGACAGGGAGGGACGGAGGGGGAGAGATGCAAGGGGGAGAGAGGGGGGAAGTGACGGGGAGAGACGGAGGGGGAGTGAGGGGAAGAGACAGGGAGGGAGAAGGAGAGATGGGGAGAGACGGAGGGGAGTGAGGGGGAGGGAGATGTTTAGGCGAGGACGACGCATTGTTTCTGTTCTTTTTATAAATTCGGGTGAAAGGGGGACTTCTTCTGAGGATGGGCGGTTCCTGAATATTAGTTACGTGGCTTGTTTACCGAACTGATTTGAAAACCCGTTACGATGGTATAGCACTGCTGTGATTGCTACACCGAATATTATGCTCTTCATAAGATGTTTCACTGGAACGGCAGTGAATCTTGCAACCCATTAATAACATCCACCGCCTTGGTATGTGGACACCTGATAAGCAAATGACTTTAGGAGAGAGAGAGAGAGAGAGAGAGAGAGAGAGAGAGAGAGAGAGAGAGAGAGAGAGAGAGAGAGAGAGACCTGCTGACTGACTGACTGACTGACTGACTGACTGACTGACTGACTGACTGACTGACTGTGGTTGCTCCAGTGTTGTTGGGACTGGGAGGGGGGGGGGGGGGGTCTCCAATACAGCCAGAATGATGTCACAGCTCCAGATTAGACTAGCCCATATGGCATGCTGCCTTCTGCGTCTATAATCCCCAGCCCCTCCATTCATCTGCACTTCCTTGACCTGCTCAAAGAAAGCCCCCCCATGTTGTTTACCTTACCATTACCATCATATATCACATCAGCCATGTGGCTCACTCTAGCTATACATCCATGCCCTTACCGTAGCCATCCCTACAACGTATGTATGCAAGTAAATATGTTTGTATTTAATACGTACATATGTATGTATGTTTGTTTGCATGCACAGATGTATGCATGCCTTCGTTCAGAATTATGATTAAACAATGCAATCATATGATGAATGTAGCAGAGAAAAACCAATCCCCCATTCATAAGGTCCTCCTTTGTAGAGACACACACATTCATATGTGGAGACAGACAAATTCATACTGTCCTCTTCTAGAAATAGACACAGGAATAGAAACGTATTGTATCTTGTTTGTTGGTAAACCAACAGACACACCCTTCCCCTTTTTCCACACACTGGACCCCAAACATCACGCACAGCTGTACATGAGACCGCTCTCCTGTCTATCTACCTACCTACCTGCTGTCTTCCTAGCCATATATACAGAGATACCCACCCACACATGTACCTAAACACACACACACACACACACACACACACACACACACACACACACACACACACACACACACACACACACACACACACACACAAACGCGCACACACACACACACACACAGACACACGCTTGCAGGCAGTATCTGTGGAGATGGGAGTCTGTTGTTTATCCTTCCTGTCATCTGTGTGTCTCTATCTCTCCCTCTCGATCCCCTCCCTCCCCCCTCTCCCTCTCTCTCTAGACTAGTGCCCTCTCTTGCTCTATCTTATTCCTTTGAACAGAATGTCCTTATCACTGCTATTTACCATATTTTTCTTTCCTTCCTTAGTCCTCTTTTTTTTTGCATACCTGTTGAACTTGTTAGTCAAACGCTCGGCAGTGCAAAGATAGAGTGCAATATTGACACCTTCACACTCTTCAAACAACAAGTTATATTTACATAAACGACATGCCGAAAGCAGTTTATTATGGATAGATTCGTATTGATCTGTGTATTTGAATTGTGTCTGTGTGGGATTGCAGTGTGACCTTTACACCGATAGGGTCATTTGAGAGATTAGGTCCAACCGTCAACCGGTAGAATGTTGCTGCTCTGCATGGGACTGAGAGCTAATGTTGTTGTCATTTGCACACGTTTCCCCATTCGTGTTTTTGAAGAGATTGATGCCATTTGCTCCCCGATCACTATAATCTTCATTTTTATCGAAGAAGGAAACGTAAAACGAAAAAAGGTTATGAAGCGAAACGATAGCGGCATATGAGTAACAGTTGATTCAAACATGAACTATTTACCGAGACGAGGGAGGGAGGAGTCACACAGCGCAGCAACACCAGTGTGGGTCGGCGCGCTTGGCTGTCGTTTCACACCGGTGTCCGTATATGGTTCGTGACGTCACGCTCCGGAGGTCCCATTCACTTAAAACTCCTCGGACGGAATCCCCTCGGAGGAAATGTAGAAGCAGACAGGACGCAGGGCTCACACACAGCTCGGCCGCACCGCTCGGTTAGACTCTCAGTTAATTCTTCAGGCAATAATAACAAACCAACAACCACTCAGCGGTCAACATGAAAGTCTCAAGCATAGACTGCCGGCGTCTGAAAAAGATCCTAAGGAAGGAATCTGGAAGCTTTCTCGTCGTGGACTGCCGACCTTACTTTGAATTCACGAACTCTAACATCAAAGGTTCTTTGAACGTCAACTTGAATTCGGTAGTCGTCCGGAGGTGTAGAGGAGGGCATGCGCCCGTTCAGTTTGTCATCCCCGATGAGAGAGCTCTTCTACGGCTTCGGGAGGGGAGCATATCGGCGGTCATAGTACTGGATGAGCGGACACCTCATTGGCAAAAACTGAAGAAGGACAGCATTGCACAGATCGTCCTTAATACCCTTTCACATCTAGCCAGTGGAGCAAACATATGTTTCCTGAAAGGTAAGAACCTTTTAGGGTCAATTTTTTGTTATGTTCCGACTTTGTGAAGAACAAAAAACAAACGCTTCCAGGCTTCATATTTATTTTGGGTTTGGTACACACACTATAAGGCTGTAACCTAAAAATGTCAATCCAATGTCAATTATATCCGCCTAGAATTGTTTTGAATAGAATACAGTCCTATATGCTATATATTTAGAAGTAGCAAGTACCCAAAACAATCAAATTCATACCCATGTGAGAATGTTTTTTTTTTTTTATCCTTCATTGTTTTCCAATCAAATATCACAAACGTAGGCCTACACACACATACACAGTGTCTATTCCATGATAATATTTTAATTGACACATGGTTATTGTTATTTTTATCCATAAACGTCAGAGAAGGCATAGCCTGGGTCCCCGATGTGGACAGGGCGATATGGTGTCTGTAAGGGCTGAGTCAGAGGATTCAATGTGTGGTAGAATAATCTTATCTGAAAAAGCACCACCAATGGGTCGTTCACAACGACTCAGAAAGGAAAGGAGAACTGAATTATACATCCTTACCAAACCCCCTGCTCAAACCTCCACCAGACAATTATTTCCGTCTGTCACCTCCTCAGACATCAGGATATTGGCCTAAACGAATTAGTGGTCGACGCTAACCACGATTAATTACGCATTGATATGCGTAATTACAAACAATCCACCGTCTCTTTAATGGTTTCCCAATTTCATGTGTGAAAACGGAGGAATAGGCATACACACACGTATACAACTATAATCAGATTCACTGAAATTAATCACCGTTTTTTCCCCCTTTCACAGGTGGATACGAGAACTTCCAGTCTAATCATCCAGAACTTTGTAACGATGTGAAAACCGTCGTCCAGATCGACACTGAACCAGAGAAACGACCCCTCAGGCGCTGTGATCCGCTCTCCTTCCTCAAACCAGACTATGATCAGGTATGACACCAGATTGCACGAACGGATTGCTTTTTTTTTATTTGTTGGTTATTTTTTCTAATCATCACGACATTATTTAAATCTTTTAGCCTATAAATAATAACATGTATTCATTCCTTACATATGTTTGCGACCTCTCTTTTACAAATTTCCCACCCATACGTTATTGGCCAATTTGACTAGATTACGGAACTATCATCCATATTTTTTCTCTGTTTAGAAAATAAAGAGAGGTTCCTCTTATCTGGGCAGATAAGATCCAATGCTATGCAGATAAACCTCTGCTCTGACCTCTCTCCTGCCTTCACGGCCAAATAGTTTTGACTAGAATCGGCCGTAACGCAGTCAGGTGTATTGGCTGTTGGGATGGAGGGGAGGGGGGGTGCTTTGACTATCTGAAGGGAGGTCAGAGAATTAGCATTTGCGGCGTCTATTTCACCATGGAACCGTCAGACTCACCCGTCTCTCTCCCCCCCCCCCCCCCCCCTCCCTCCCTCTGTCTCATGCTCAGGGTAAACCCGCGGAGATCCTGCCTTTTCTCTACCTCGGCAGTGCCTACCACGCATCCAGGCAGGACTATCTCAGCGACCTTCGCATAACGGCCTTGCTCAACGTGTCCCGCCGGGAGCTACAGCCCACCAAGGAACACTTTGACTACAAGTGGATCCCCGTGGAAGACAATCACATGGCCGACATCAGCTCCCACTTCCAGGAGGCCATCGAATTCATTGGTGAGTCGAGGGCTCGAGCACACTCAACGCTCACACGTCGCTCCTCGATCGGGAAGGGGGTTCTGTCCTGAACCACTACTCTCAAGTCCTGGTTTCGGTCAAGCAACACCTTTTGGGGGAAGTAGGCCGCGCTCGGTGTGTGAGTCACACCACTGAGCCACGTAAGACGCCACATAAGAACCCTGCCAATTAAAAGTGCACAGAGGATCAACAGCTTTACACAGACTTACTGAGCAGGGTTATACAACGGTGCAAACAAACGGAGACACGCGTGTGTGTGTGTGTGTGTGTGTGTGTGTGTGTGTGTGTGTGTGTGTGTGTGTGTGTGTGTGTGTGTGTGTGTGTGTGTGTGTGTGTGTGTGTGTGTGTGTGTGTGTGTGTGTGTGTCTCCCCTTTGTAAACACCTACACCGTCTGAAAACGGCTTGTTCCAAAGTAGAGACAGAGGACGGACACACAGAGAGTCGGCATTAATCAGTCTACCTCTTCCCCCCCCCCGCCCTCAATCCTGCCGCCTCTCGACCCAGCAATCTGGTTCTTTTCAGAGGGAAGCCCCCCCCCTTCCCCCTGCCCTCACGCCCCCACCCCCCACCCCCCACATAACACATCTTCTTAGGTTTAAAAAATTAAGACGATGCTGTCATCGCCTCCCACGCCTAATCTCTGTGGCTTTACCCTGCTAGGGCGTGGCCTGCCAGCGTGACAAACACTAATGAGTAGTTAGTAATGGCTGGCTAATCCAACACACAAGCACACACACTCTTGTTGTTTACAAGAAAAAGGATAGGACAGGATGTCTTCAGAGGAAGCTGGGTGGCTGCTCCGGTGGCCCCAATGTGATTCGTACACGGATTTGAGGGAGAGAATCTGTCACACACATACAGAGAGACCACCAAAAAAGCGAGGGAGAGATAGCGAAAGAGAAAGAGAGAGAGAAGTGAGGTGTTGGGTAATGGTGGATTATTTTTTTCAATATATATATATACACACACAATGCTCTCGTGGCTATTTATAGACCGTTGCAGCGGTAGACGGCGCTCGCCCACGGGAGTGTTGGACTGACCTCCATTGGGTGGGCTGCTATTATTGGTTTGGTTTGTTTAGCCCACCTACATGCAGGGCACCTCGGTGTCAGCCAACATCATTACATAAGGCATTCAATAGGTTCTCGCAGCAGGTTTAGCCATCGCACAGGAAGGGCCTCTGAAAGCTGTTAATCGTGATTAGACCAAATCCATGCCAGCGCTGCTGGACGGATGGAAAATCAATCTATAATCAGGAAACTCTTACATCAGATATGTATGCGTGTGTGTGTGTGTGTAATGCGTGAGCTGGTATGAGTGCCTGTCAGTGTGAGTGCTGTGGGGTGGGGGGTCTGTTGTCGTTCGTCCACAAAGAGGAGTGACGACATTGACTTCATGACAATACGTCTCCAACCAATGAGGTTCCCTCGTTTCAAGGAAGGTCGTTAGGTCAGCCCACGTCCTTCATCATTCTCTCCTGGCCTCACTGCCCCCTCCCCTCCCCTCCCCTCCCCTCCCCTCCCCTCCTCTCCTCTCCAGATGCCACTGTCATGATTCATTCATGTGCTGTGTTTTCCTCCTCCGCTGTCAGAAGCCATTGCTGCCTATTATCATCACCCTCCAGCCCTGCAGGCCATTTAGAGGTTGTAGGTTCCCCTTGGTCAGCAGTCGCACATAATGAGCAGACCCGCGTGGGGTCGTTTAGAACCCCACAACGTTGAATAAATGGGTATATTCTTATTGCGTTAGTGCATCTCGAATGAACCTCTGCATTTAGACATCCCGGACACGTTTTCTTAATGTGTGTCTGGATGTCTTGTTGGATGCTCGATTTTGGTATTGGGTTTGAGAGCTGGCATGAAGGTGTAGTAGAACAGTTTGTACATTTTGGAGACTTAGGACAAACACATGTCGGCAAAGTGGGCGCATGAACAGGAGCCCGGCAGGAAAATAAAAGGACACAGACAGAGAGGAGTTGTGTAGGCACACGCGGTGACGGTGTAAGCAGGGCATCGTGATAGGTGTAGGAGGGCGGGTGGTGTTTGATATACAGACAGCATGCGTGAATCTTTTTCACACACACACACACACACACACACACACACACACACACACACACACACACACACACACACACACACACACACACACACACACACACACACACACACACACACACACACACACACACACACACACACACACACACACACACACACACACACACACACACACGCGCACACACACAGGGCTCTGTAACACAGTGTACCCAGCAGCACCCCCACTGAGGCGTGGCAGGAGAGTGGTCTCATGTACAGCTGTGGTGACTCATCCCAGCCCCCGAGGAGTGGAGCACAGTGTGTGTGTTTACCAACAAGCCAGATCCTATTACTTCATGTCCGTTCCTATATAGGATATGAGACATGAAGGGAATAATTGTACAACGATACGGAAGAACTGTTGCATTTGAAGCGTGTAAATGTATTTTCATATCTTGTGTGAGAGCCGTTTTGGTTGATAGCTCTCTGTCACCGGGTTTACCTTACACAACGGGTACAATTATAACCTCACAAATTCACACTCAGTCAGTACATACAGTCCGTGATATATTTTTACCACACTCTGTCCTCTGCTATAAATGCCAGTCACATGGACTGAAATATACTCAATTTTGTGATGAATCATCGTCATCCAACGCTGCAGTTTCCGTAACGTCATTGTTACGAGCGTTTTCGTTATCAGTTGATAGATTAGCTCTGCTGCTGATAGTGAAACCTCAGATCCTGTTACATCAGTGATGATGCATATGCTGAATCGTAACTCTGTGTCATCAACCAAAACCAATTTTTTATTGACGTGTCCCTTCTTTGTCCTCTTTTGTGGTTCCAGATCGTGTGAAGCAATCGGGCGGCAAGGTCCTGGTTCACTGTGAGGCAGGCATCTCTCGCTCGCCCACCATCTGCATGGCCTACATCATGAGGACCCAGCGGCTGCAGCTGGACGAAGCCTTCGACGTCATCAAACAGTGTCGGGCCCTCGTCTCGCCCAACTTCAGCTTCATGGGTCAGCTCCTGCAGTTCGAGTCGGAGGTCCTTTCCTCCGCCCCGGTCATCGTCGTGGCCACGCCGGAGCTGGCCACGCCCTGCGCGCTGGAGTCGGCGTCCTTCTTCACCAGCGAGTTCACCGTCCAGAACTTTGAGCCGTCCTCCGCGACGTTCAGCCTTCCTACCTCGTTCCTGGCCCCGCTGCCGCCGCCCCTTCAGACCCCGGGACACCGCCAGTTCAACCTGAGCCCGATAACAGCACTGCCTTAATAGTACACACAAACACGAGAACTGTGATTCTTGCTTATAGTCTTACTTGAAAAAACGACGGGACGAAAAACTAAAATACGCGTGTCGACGCTTTGTGTGTGTTTGTCTGCTGTTCGCACCAGCAAAGTCAGAGGACTGGATGATCACTGAAGGACACAGAAATGTCACGGTTATAGTATTTAAGTCTATGAAGTCTGTCGGCCACAGCCATGGATGCTGCTGGCTTGTCTTCTGTCGTTTTGAGTGAGAGAGCACAGCGTTGAACTGCAATATACATGCCTTAGGTTGATATTGTACTTGTTATTTGCTTATTGATACAGCCAGCCTGGTATTTGAACATAATTTATTTGATAATTATTGTCTGTCTGTCCTACTTTTCTCAACAAATGTGGTTGTCAATAAAAACAATGTACCACAGTTTAAAAGTTGTTTCTATCTGTTTTATAGCCTGCATTATATACAATTTGCAACATGCAACATGAAACGGATTTCCGTTATTCTTGGTTGTTTGGACCATGAGGCTACCCAACTGCCTACATTTCCTCTCTTCTAAAATACACTGTAGTGCCATAGTATGTTTTTCAGAAAACTTGGTTAAGACAGAGCCCGTCTACGGGCATATTAGACATTCTCTGGTTTAAATAAAAATGAAAAAGGTGAAGCAACAGTGACACCTGCAGTGACCTTGTAGCTTGACGGCTTAGTAACAAGTGGGTTTTGAGCATGGGAAAGTACAGGAAAGGGTCAGTAGTAGCAGTAGTAGTAGTATATAACATCAAATATTACGAATATGTCTGTTTGAAATGATCCTGATTGCAGATTTATACAACTATAGAGCAGGGTAGTTTTAGTTTTATTTTACCAAAGACTAACGTTAACAGAATACAATGGGGGTAGATCCTCACATTTTCGATTACACTTTCAAACTATTAGTTGTTGTTTTTTTAAACCTATATTAATCAAATGTATACATCCCAAATAAATGACCGAAAACTTTCATCAGAATTATTAAGTTCTCGAGGCCGGATGTCATTCTGAAGACCTGTTTTTTTTTTTTTCCTCGCCGGTCACTCTTGGCGCCCTGCGCTCTCCCTCACTGGGTCTGTACCAACTGGATTAAAAACCTAACCTAATATGCTTAAATGTATTACATCAAACAAATAGGTAAAAACATCCAAATGGAAATATAAAAACATGCATTAAGTTCTTTATGAATATGGTTCGCTAAGTCATCATATATTTTATAATATTATTTGATCCACGTACGATACAGAAAGTGGTATATTCCACCTCATCCCGCCCCCGACGCCATTTTCCATGTTATTCTGCCTGACCCAAATAATTCCGTATTTTTAGGACGGCTATTACTGTTAATTGCGATCAATTTTGGACAACTACGTTATCCCCCTTCTCCCTTTCGAGAAGAAGGGAGTTTATCTCCAAGTTGGAACAGGAGTTTCTACCTAGAGGACAATGTATATCAAACAGGTAAGCTAAAGCTAGCTGCAGACAGACTGTTAGCTCGGCTCATTGTATTGCTCTTTTTCTTGCAATGTTTATGTATGGTTAGACACACGTTTCTCCGTAACTGTTTATCGCTTTAGATCTACGATGTAAGTCCGCTCCCACATTGGTATACAAAAGTAGCATGCTTTTAGGGCTAAGCTAGGCTAACGGGCTAGCATCGCTTTGAACTGCCCGCCCCCTCTCGCGGGTTAGCTAGGTCCGATCGCGAGCGTTCAGAGTGGCCCTGGCAGTGCAAACAGGTGGATTGTTATGGTTATTTATCCACCGATACCATCACCACACCGATAATAAATGGAGATAAAGGGCACAATTGATGGCCTACATGATTGTGTACATGATAAAGAATGCATCAGACGTCTAGCTTTCAACATTGTCCAAGCGTTATCCTATGAACAAACCGACGTACTCAACGTGTGTGTGTGTGTGTGTGTGTGTGTGTGTGTGTGTGTGTGTGTGTGTGTGTGTGTGTGTGTGTGTGTGTGTGTGTGTGTGTTCTGTCCATTACAGTGACAGCACATTGCCTCCATAATCATCCCATAAATGACTTCTTAACCGTAGTAGATCCTTTGAGACACACCATGTCATGTCACGTTCAGACTCAAGTTAGACTTGAGTCTTACTCTGTCGTGTCTCAGGTGGAAACGGGGAGATATCTTGTCTGAGGGTCTCATTAAGCGTCCAGACTCCAAGCCTTGAACTTAATACCTCTGTGAATGGTTCTGCAGGTCATCATCCAGGGGTTCCGAAGTTACAGGGACCAAACGGTGGTAGATCCCTTCAGTCCCAAACATAATGTCATTGGTGAGTTGAACTGGTTGTAAACAATGTTGTAATCAAGCTTTAGGACTTCAATGACTCAAATCTCCATTGCAACGGTATTCGACACCGATGTATTGTTGCATTATTGTCTACCTCTTGGGGTTTTCCAATGTCTAAAACTGTATCATAGCCTCCAAAAAGTTGATTTCCAATATGGAAATGCAAAGCAATGTTCTAATCCTAATGTGAAATTATTCTGCTTTTCTGAATTGTCTCTTCTGTCTTTTAACAGTTGGGAGAAATGGATCCGGGAAAAGTAACTTCTTCTACGGTGTGTATTATGCCACACATCAATGCATGTATTTTTTGTGTAGTTGGCAATGTATCCATCATTAGCTAAATGTTGTCTCCAAATCCATTTTGTTTTCTATAGCAATTCAGTTTGTGCTCAGCGATGAATTCAGCCACCTTCGCCCAGAACAGCGATTGGCCCTACTCCACGTAAGTACACAGTATTAAGCGTTCAATAGATCTATTGTTCTGTTTATAGTACAATGTTACACATTTGTTGTGTTGGCCGATATTAAATAAGGCCTTTGTTGGCTTGCCTTCCATAATGTTTGTATAAACATGCCTAATGTTGTTTTGTTTTGGAGAGGAAGTAAGGGGATATTTGGCATTTTTAGCATTCAAAAACAATAAACAATACAATAAATAGAAAATATAAATTTTTAGACATTGTTGTTAACATTGTCTACAATGATCCATCTCTAGCTATATATCCATTTCATTACAGTTTCTAAGTTGTATTTGCAGCATTAATCACCATGTTAAAGAAAACAATGTATTTTCTCCAAACTCCAGGAGGGTACCGGTCCTCGCGTCATCTCTGCTTTTGTGGAGATCATTTTTGACAACTCGGACAATCGGCTACCGGTAAATATATCTTGCATTATTAAAACAATAGATATATCTGTAAATTAAAAAATGTCAAGCCCCTATACAGTTCTCAAAAGTGGTACATTGAAATGCATAGGGTTTCTTTTTATGTGGGGCTGTGTGGAGGTCAACAAAATGTCAAACTCGTGTTAGTGATTACATTTAATCTTGTTTTTTGCTGTGCTTATTATGTTATGTGGCGGGTCTTTATGTTTTGGGGGGGCTCTTATGTTGCGCAAGTGCCCTCTTTCCCTGCTGCCAGAAAATACGTCTGTCTGATCGGTAGCCGTATTCTGGTCCAAAATACTCAGCTGTAATTGAATGGATTGTTGATCATTTTTGTGTCCACAACATTGGTACAAAAGGTATGGTGTGTGGAATTGAGTGGCATCTAGTGAACAGACTTGGAAGAAATTGAATATAAAATATTTTTTGGGCAGTTACGTTTCACATCGATATGCTAGCACTTTACTATTTGCTGTAAAACGTTAAAAGCTCTATATTTTGTTTTTCAACAGGTGTTTGAGTCAGTAAACAGCTCTGTATTGTTCTTGCATAACGGTAGTGATGGCAGGATGTTTGTACCCTCCCTGGCTTACGTGACTGTAATCCCGCCGTCTACTGTGGGTCTGACGTAATCACCCCCCCCCCTCTCCTCCTGTTGATGATTGGTCCCTCTGCTCTGGACAGATTGACAAAGAAGAAGTATCCCTGCGCCGCGTCATCGGCGCCAAGAAGGACCAGTACTTTCTGGACAAAAAGATGGTCACGTAAGTTCTGCTCGCTGCCGGAAAAAACGCTGTATCTTTAATGACGGGCATTGAGCGGCCCTGGGAGTCCATGTGGTTAACCGTGTGACGTGTGTGGCCGTTGCAGTAAGAATGACGTCATGAACCTCCTGGAGAGTGCCGGCTTCTCCCGCAGTAACCCCTACTACATCGTCAAGCAAGGAAAGGTGAGAGCGGCAAAAAAGCACCCCTGCTGCTAAATCTCTTATAATAGGGCCCCTATTTTATCCCCAGGTGCATGTGTGATTAGCAATTACAAGCTTTTTTGAAAATCTGCCTTCGCTGGGCCTTGGTGACTGCACAAATGGGAGAGGGAGTGTCCTCCGTCTTAGATGTGTTCTAGAAAGATCGATCTACCATCCTACCCAGTGGACTGTAGCAAAAGTTGCTTATCTATCCAGCATACACCTAGCTTAGTGACATCACTATTGATGTCGGAACATTTTCAAATGACTTGTAATGGCTTATCACACTCACTTTTCTTATTGGCTAATAACTTTGGGACCCTACTTCCACCAATATTAACCTAGAGCAGGGGTTGACACTAACGGTTGCCCGCTTGCCCGGGGCAAGTAAAAAAAATGTTTGGGCAGGTTGAGATTTTTTCTGGTTGCCCGAACGGGCAAGTGGATTTTGGGTGGATGTTAACATAAAAGCTATTTATTCAAATGTTTTTAGAAACTGCAGAACAACCTTTTGTTCCGGTAAACCACACAAATATAAGTATTTGCAATTGATCAGCGCGCTGTCTTCTCTTCTCTCGGAAAGCGAGTTAACAGACACGCATCGCTTCAGTGCGAATATAGCCCCGCCTTCTGTCACTCACTCGCAGTGCGGTCTCTGGCAGTGATTCGCTAAAGGTTAGCCAACGCAGCTAGCATCTCAAGTGCAGCACCTCCGCGAACGGTTTAGGTAGAAGTTAAATGGAGTAGTGATGGAGGAGTGCAGTTTGGAAGTACTTTGGATTGAGGCAAATTATCAAGGAAAGTCAAGAACACGGTTTTGGGTTTCATAACTGTGCACATGCACACAGCAATAGCGATCTTTTTCACGAAATTGGACCCTCACAAACTACTGTATATATAACATGAAAGCTGAGCCTCCACTTATTCCAACAGTCCAAACCATATCATTCTGTGACTAAAACTCGCAAATAACAACTTAAGAAGAAACGTCCCCTTTTCTTTTAACAACCAAAAATGAAGTATTACCTTTGTGATCGTTGTCCACAAAGTTGATTCTGATCGAATAAAACCACCATAAACAGATTATCCAGTATCTGGGCCAAATTTTGCAACTTTACATGGTGTTTTCAATCAATGAATAAGAGAAGGTTTCTTAGGAAATAGGTAAATTGCCTTCAATCATAAAACATATTCTTCAGCGCAATCTAGTGGCCATATATTTATTTGCGAGTGTTTGGCTTGGTGCATTCGATTGCCCTGAACTTTAAATAGAGGTGTCAAGTGTCAAAATTGTAAGATATCTACCTTTATTTGTGTCTCATAGTAAGACAGCGCTCCCAACTGATAACGACCAACTGATACTGATAATTATTTCAGGTGGAAATGTTATCTTCCACTTATGCTGTGTTCCATGGCTTTATTCACTTTAACCAAGTATTATCCTCATTAAATATTTCACATGCACAACAATCTTTCTTTTGGCCCAAAGATGACATTATGGCCCTTGCAGTTGTGGAGATATAATCTATTTACTTTGGTCTTTCCTGAAAAAAACTTTTCCCCTGATATCGAAAATGGTATAGAATATCGATGATTTTCCAGGAATAGTGTTGAAGTTAGAAAATCCAGTATCGTGACTGACAACCCAACTAGAAACGCGATTGTGATAGTTGGAGCTACAAGAAACTTGAAAGTTAAAAAAGACATATCTTTGCTACTACCTCTGACATTTAGTTAAGTACATTTGCATCAAATCATGCAGGTCTACATATAACTTGGCGATAGCTTTAATAGGTTGCAACGGTGGACTGAAATCACTTCATGGCACGATGTGACGGCTCGATAAATAAGTAAACAAAGAGAAGTTTGTTATTTTTTAAACACAACATGTGTGGAAGCCAACATTCAGCTTCAGTCTCTGAGCTAGGATGATTTTTCTGAGCCCCCCCCAAAACCAGGCCGGGGTGCCTGGCAAAAAGAGGCCCGTTCACGATTCTGATTATAATTTGGGCAAGTGAACATTACATTCGGGCAAGTTGAACCTGACCTGTACTTGCCCGATGGGCAAGTGCTTTTGAAACCTTAGTGTCAACCCCTGCCTAGAGGCTTTTCAAATGTGTGAAATAGTTTAAACTTTAAGATCGCTTCAACCATTTCAAACTTTTATCTGCATGTTTACATTGTTTACTCCATCTAGACTTTTAAACACTGTTCAAATCTTTTCACTTGATTTAAGCCATTCAACATTTCTATACGTCTTAAGCTGTGGCTTCATTAAAACATATTTTCAACCTCGCTTTGTATTACAACACACACCATATATTACATATTCTTCAGGAAATGCATTTTCTAGTTCTCTCTGTCGATGGACAGAAATGACGGTGGCCATTATTATGGGTAAATCTATTATCTGTGTGCTGCACGTAGATCAACCAAATGGCCACAGCTCCTGACTCTCAGCGCCTGAAGCTGCTCCGAGAGGTAGCTGGGACCAGAGTTTACGATGAACGCAAAGAGGAGAGCATCTCGCTCATGAAAGAGACGGGTAGGACCAATTCACCACCACCGACCACACCCCCAGCCACATTTTTCCTTTTGACATGAATGCATTTTGCATGGAAATGTATGGAGCTCAAAGTTAATACAGGAAGGAAGGAAGTTAAACAAGCAATGATGGCTCCTTCTAATGTACAGCTGGTACTAGCCATGTAGATCTACTATAATGAGTCTGTGTGGGTGTGTGTTCAGAGGGAAAGCGAGAGAAGATTAATGAGTTGCTGAAGTACATCGAGGAGCGCCTGCACACCCTGGAGGACGAGAAGGAGGAGCTGGCTCAGTACCAGAAGTGGGACAAGATGAGGAGAGCCCTGGAGTACACCATCTACAACCAAGAGCTCAACGAGACTCGGGCCAAACTAGACGAGGTAAAGATGGGTGAATGTGCTCTCAGAAGTGGGCAGGGTGTTTTTAGTCAGTCGGGATGTAACGATGCCTTCTGACAAGGATCATCGCAATGTCACGATATTTCACAATGTCGCAACATTTTATGATTTTCATCATGAAAAGTCACTATACGCAACGTTAATTTTCCCTTTTTAAAATATTTTTTTATTTAGTTTTACAAGAAGGCACAATGAACTCAACCCACTCGGTTAGGTTTTTGCCATTGATTGGAAATAAATCGCATAAAATACATTGCATCTAAATCAAGACTGAAGGTCAACATGCACAGCTCTTTCAAATCATCCTACTTTCATAAAACTATTATTGCATGTTATGTATACAGGATTGTTGGAAGTTAACCTTATTCGTTTTTTTTGTGCTAGGCTGCAATATCGGCTGCAGTGACCAGTCTAGTGATAATCAAGTCATTTGATTGTATTATGATTCAGTCATCTTTTTGCCGCCTAGCTAGACATGACACAATGACACAGATAGTCAGTGTGATTTCTTTGTGTTCATCTCCTCTTGTGTTCCTTCAGTTGTCCAGCAAGAGGGAGACGTGTGGAGACAAATCTAGACAACTGCGGGACGCCCAGCAAGACGCACGGGACAAAGTGGAGGTAAGGAACGATTCACCCTCTCCCCACTTCCTTCAATAGGAATCATATTGGGTTTAGAAAAAAGTACGATTCGATAATGGGGCGAATCAAATGTATATTTATTCACTGCTACTCTTATTTCTGACATTTTCTTTG
The DNA here is from genome assembly GCF_026213295.1 of Gadus chalcogrammus. Taxonomy (NCBI): domain Eukaryota; kingdom Metazoa; phylum Chordata; class Actinopteri; order Gadiformes; family Gadidae; genus Gadus; species Gadus chalcogrammus. The sequence goes on along the minus strand of NC_079414.1, from coordinate 23,130,281 downwards.
CAGAGTTCTTTTTTCTTTTTGCCCTTATTTGATGAAGTTTTTCTAAGTTTTTGCTGCCCTGTCCCAAGAATTTCCTTGTTCAGAATGACCCGTGGTTACACTGAGCACAATATAAACGGCCTTCTTCCCTTCAGGCACTTCAAGTGTTCCCTTTAGCTCTTCGGCCCAAACCTCCTTATGCCCAAGCATTCCACGTCTGCATCCACTGAGCACCAGAACCGGATGACCCGACCTCACCGCCCCGTCGCCTGACCATCGGCCTTCTGTTGCTCTTCTAACCCTAGGAGACGGAGCGCGTGGTGCGCGAGCTCAAGTCCAAGATCTCCGCCATGAGGGAGGAGCGGGAGCAGCTGGGGGCCGAGCGCCAGGAGCAGATCAAGCAGAGGACCAAGCTGGAGCTGAAGACCAAGGACCTGCAGGACGAGGCAGCAGGCAACAGCGAGCAGAGGGTACGGAGCCTCCGTCTGCGTCACTAGGGCCCACGTGACGTCGCACTGGCGACGCCCCAGCCACTCTTCTTTCACTGCCTCGTTACCTTCGCTTCGATCTCCCTTTTGGAGAGGGTTTTGTTCTTGTGCCCTCGGCCTTGTTGAGCTGAAGTTAGATAATGTTCCCTCAAATCTTGTATAATAACATAATTAATGAGACCGACCCTGAGACATATTTGCAACTCGTTTACACCAAATTACAGGTTGAACGCTCATGTGCAAATGTGCTCTCCTCCATGCATCATGCTGGCGGATTTCAGAGTTGGCATGGCGCTTCCTCCATATGGTGTGTGTGTGTGTGTGTGTGTGTGTGTGTGTGTGTGTGTGTGAGAGCATGGGTGTGTGTGTGTGTGAGTGTGTGTGTGTGTGTGTGAGCATTGGTGTGTGTGTGTGTGTGCATCGGTGTGAGCATGTTTGTGTGGGTGTGTGCGTGTGAACATGGGTGTGTTGGTGTGTTTGGAAGCAGGATGAATCGTACATCATTATGGTGTACTGGCTCTGCCTGCATGTGGACTGTGAGGAGCGGCCTGCCTGCTGCCTGTTGAGCTGGGGTCCACCTGGGCCGTGCTGACGTGGGCAGCTAGGGTCTCTAAGAGCAGGGCAACGGACGGTGAGGGTAGACGCGTGTCATAGTGTTTCCACCAAAGCTCATATCATGGTGGACGGTGAATGAGGTTGAACAGTGCTTATTAAGGGTAAACTTAAGGTTGCCGCCGCCTCCTTTTTATGACTCAGCTCTACCAGCATCTTAAAACTCAGCCTGCTGGGATAATGTGTGCAAATTCAGAAGGAGAACGGCTTACTGTGAAATGTACTTGTAGAGCAAAATGACAGGGCTGACTTTGACCTTGTGTTTGGAGATGTATCAAAATGCCGATATTAGTGAGTAAAGAATTACAGATTTAGATATTTCGGCCGATAATCAAAATATAGATATATCCGCCTTTATTCTTGATCTATATTTATGTATCATGTTATCCTGGGGTTGGTGCAGCTCCTTGGGGGTTACTGCGCACACTGCAGCAATGCTTCGGGCCACAGCAACTTCCTAATAAAACCCAGAGCTAAAGGAACCAATTATCTGAGTGGGGAGGAGCTACGAACCTTCACACAGACCATGATGAAAAACTGTTAGTGTTGGGAGTGTTTACCAATGTGTGCTCTGTTTAGAGGTTCAACCACCGCAGTAGAGGATTCATAAAGAGGTGATCATGTAAATAAATCGTCAGCATTTCCAAAGTTTTCATATCGGCAAACTCATACTGCGATATATCTGTGATCAAATCGGCCAACCGATATATAACTGTCGGGCTCTATTCCGTATTGTCGGTAGCTCGTTGAGTGATTATTTTTTGTGAATATTTGATTGGACCTGCGCCTTATTATTATGGAGAAACATGTTTTGGTATATTTTGCTAATTTACCAAAATTTCTCCTATTCCTTTTTTCCTCTCGAATTATCCCACACCCCAATTCTCCACCATTTGTTTATTGATATATCATAGTTTAGTGTTAAATCGTACAACAAAGCTCATTGGAACCAACAGTAACTATTTATGTGAGGTATTTAATGCATGCTACAATATTAACCTTTCAGTTCCATAAATCAATAGCTTCTTCAGAAAGCGAAATCATTTTCCATGCCTGGTGAAAACCTTGCATGAGTTTCCCTGAAACACTTCCAGAAAACCATCCTCTGACCAACCATCCTTGGCTCATCTCTCCCCTCCAGAAACGTCTGCTGAAGGAGCGCCAGAAGCTGCTGGAGAAGATCGAGGAGAAGCAGAAGGAGCTGCAGGAGACGGAGCCCAAGTTCAACATGGTGAAGGAGAAGGAAGAGCGGGGCATTGCCAGGTAGGGATGACTCACCCACGCCCCTGAGCGCCTAGTGCCAGATGACTCATTCGCAGCCCACTTGGAATGAATAACCTTGGGAGTGAGTGAGACTGGAGAGATGTCAACAGGACTGCAGTGTTGTGCTGCACAGCAGTCCTACTGCAGGGACATAAATGGTTGCAAAACAGTGTCCACGCCTCAAATACATTGCAATAAATCAAATACACCTAATGGCGGTCCGGATTTCTGTCAATACAACATTATGGGTAAACATTGTTACCGGACCTGATGTCCACAAGAGAAAAGGTCTCTTTAAACATTGGCAAATGGATCTGTAATTGGATCTGCAAAGATTGGCACAGCGGCACGCTATTAAACAGTAAATGGCCTTGGATTTATATAGTGCTTTTATCTAACCTCTCACTGCTTATTTCAGTAAATGACTGGACCACACACGCACAGGCCTAACACATGGACAATAGACACGTCGTCATTAAAAAGGTCTTTGCACCCAAGCTTCTCTCAGCCTCCATTGACATTGTCCCCTTCCCCCCCCCCAGACTGGCCCAGGCAACCCAAGAGAGGACAGACCTGTACGCCAAGCAGGGCCGCGGGAGCCAGTTCACCTCCAAGGAGGAGAGGGACAAGTGGATCAAGAAGGAGCTCAAATCCCTGGACCAGGCGATCAACGACAAGAAGAGGCAGATCACGGCCATCCACAAAGACCTGGAGGACACGGAGACCAACAAGGAGAAGAATCTGGAGCAGTACAACGTCAGTAGTGATTCATATCAACAACACAACTCTTCCTACTCAGTCTCCCCTCCTCTTCACTCTGAAATAGATCAAAGATTAAAAGGTTTTGAATATGACTGAAAAGCACTCCATGTTTTGGATGTGCGAGTCTCTCCAATTTGAAGAATAAACAACCCAAAGAAAACGCAGCCCATCCCATTTCTCCGCCAATTGAAAAGGGTTGCTCTCAAGCACCCGTGTTCGAGTGGCGTTCAAATTATAGCTATTACATCTTAAACATGGCCCATTCAAGGATAACACGACTATTTGTCGTCACATTTACCATGATATCCTAGTAAAAGCAAATGTTTTTACTAGGATATTTGAATTAAAACCGATTTTGAAAATGTACCGCAACAAATTTGTTTCACTGTTAAAATGGGTTCCCCCTTAGAAGCAGAAGAAGCAGCAGAATCAAATTGTGCATGTCTGATCTTGCGTCTGCAGAAACTTGATCAAGATCTCAACGAGGTGAAGACCCGTGTGGAGGAACTGGACAAGAAGTACTACGAAGTGAAGAACAAGAAGGATGAACTGCAGAGCGAAAGAAAGTAAGCCAAGCCTTTTCCTTCGTACCCATCCTCCTCCACACAGTCAGAATAACGTCGGTGCCATATATCAACCATCCCTTTCCCTCAATGTACGTCAGTCCATTCAGATGAGGCAGCCAGCCCCATAGGATTACGATGAAAGGTTCCTCTGTTCATTTTCTTAAAGTCATGTACTCTCCAGGCCTGGTAACCTTTTGTCCTATTGTGGAGCACAGACTTTAATGTGCATGTCCCCATTCCTTCCTTCAGAGGCTTGAGCACATTGCCTGAAGCTAGGATGCGTTTTAGAGTTTCTGTGTTCTGTAAGGTCCGTGTACAGTGGTATGGTTGAAGAGGATTTAGTTGTAAAGGATAAAGCATTGTTGGACACTTTTGAAGATGGCTACACAAATCATTCAAACTTGTTGTTTAGGGTGCTAATAAAGTACTGTAGCAGATAAGGTCAGATGCTTGCAAAACCTGCAAATATATATATATTTAAAAAATACAAGCGCGGCACTGGTGCACACAGTCATTTGTGTGCAGTAGCACGTAATTTAAATTCATACCAACAATATTAATTCAAAATAAAAATCCAATATTCAGCAATCTCGTTTCCTTTGCACGTGCATTTGCTGCGGTGATGCATGTTCCCGGGGCTCCCCAGTGGTAGTGCTACGGTGGCTTGTGCTGACATACGTTTAACAGTGTGTGACCGTGTGCTCTGTTCCCTCCAGCTACCTGTGGCGCGAGGAGAACGCGGAGCAGCAGGCCCTGGCGGCAAAGCGTGAGGATCTGGAGAAGAAGCAGCAGCTCCTCAGAGCCGCTACTGGCAAGGTCTGTCTGCGTCTGGGGGCTCCGTTACATAACGTCTGCTTTCATAGCCCGTCTACATGCATAGCCGCTGTTTCCAAAAAGCACGTCATTCTTCTGGGTAATCGTACCGTGGCTACAACGGCAGTGAGGGTGGAAAGATTCATAATATCAGAAGACTGAATTCCCCGATCGCATTTCATTGCTCAGGTTGACAGGAAAACTTGACAGGATTTTCACGTGCTCTCATTTCCCTGGGCGGTATTACTCGTTTTAGGCATTTGCATAAATAGAACTGTGGTCTATCTTGAGGACATGTTACTGAGATGAATTGAGCCCCGGGGAAAAGTGCGCCGGAGCGCTGGCTAGGTAGAATCACCTCGGTTTGTGACTCGATGAGTGTACACGGCCAACGGTCTGAAGAGGAATATCAAATGGAGTCACTCGTCTGTCTCCACCACTCCACCTCCTCTAGCTCGTCAGATTTACATATCCGTTGACGGATGAGTCACCCTTCTCTGCGCCGCGTCGTCCAGCCACCGTTCTTCCTGGGGAGACATCAATCAAATATCACTTCTGAATTACGCTGGGGAGAGATGAAAGGACGCAGTTTGGAGCTTACCGGACATTGATGTTCAGCATTTCGTTTCACTCTGTGACGGGTCCTATCTGAGTCATACTCTGTTCTAGCGAGAGTCCACTGGGGCCTATGCTGGCACGACACGATAAGAATAGGGTTGCTCGGAAATGTCTGCCCAGCCATGGTCATTTGTGTGCCCTGAATCATTGTATAAGAAAGGTTCTTCCAGGGGCTACTCTGTTCGGCCCCTCCATATAGAAAACGCATATTAGCAGGCGCCAAGATATGGCGCAACATGATCAGCAGTACATAACGCTGTGCAATTGATAAAATTTAGAACGTAATTTCGATTTTTGGGTCAAACGATCTCCAAACTAATATAATCCACTTGAACCAAAAAAATAAGTGTTTTTTTCATTAAAATGATTCATAGAAACATTTGTGTATTTTGTATAGTGTTATTTTGGAGAGAGGCTTGAATTAATGCATCATGTTTTTAAACTCAAAGCTAATCGTGATTTCAATATTGTCCAAAGTAATCGTGATTATGCTTTTTCTTTTCCATAATCGAGCAGCCCTAGTGGTACGTCCGGTTAATGCAATACAAAGTACACCTTAAAACCAGGTAGAGACTTTGTATTGATGAGCTCCATTCTCTGTGGTTCCCCCCCCCCCCCCCCCCCCCCATCCTCTCCAGGCCATCCTGAACGGCATCGACAGCATCAATAAGGTCCTTGAGCACTTCCGTCGCAAGGGCATCAACCAGCACGTCATCACCGGTTACCATGGCATCGTCATGAACAACTTTGAGTGTGAGCCGGCCTTCTACACCTGTGTTGAGGTCACCGCGGGTACCAGGCAAGTTTTTTTGTTATTGTCTGCACCTAAACTGGAACATTCACTCCCACTGGCCCTAGCTTCAACGCTGTCCTGTTGCTGGGGACTGATTTAAATAATATATATATTAGTGCTGTCAATTTAACACGTTATTAACGGCGTTAACGCAAACCAATTTTAACGGCGTTAACTTTTTTTAGCGCGCGATTAACGTTCTTTTGGCTTGGCAAACATTGTAGTTCTTTCACCTGCTGTCTAGCAACAACTAGGCAAGTTCGAAAAACCACAACACCATACCGGATCTAGCTACACCGGAAACCAAACAACAAGCACGCCGCACAAACTTGTCGGGGCAAGCAAGGATACGGAGCGGGTGAAAAACTCCTTTAAAAGTGTGTGTGTGTGTGTGTGTGTGTGTGTGTGTGTTTGTGGGTCACTCTGTTCGAGCCTGCACGAGAGTTCAATGTTGTCATTAGCTGTTACGTCTTTCTGACCAATCGCAGTTCAAGGCCCACCTGGGCTGTACCACTTCGGGAGGGGGCGCTCAGTTACTCCCCTCTAGACAAAATCGACTTGGTTGCGACGTTGACAGTTTGTGGGTGTTGCGTCTGCTGAATGAGTGAGGTTGGGGGCGCACAGCTCAGGCTGCCGGACGGCGCTGCAAGGAACTTTTCTAAACGCAATATTGTTATTCCGCAGTAATCAGCCCGACAGCCCCGAAACGTTAACGGCCCATCGGGAATTCTCCCGACTCTCGCGATTACCACTCCGCCACTGTGTGTGTGTCAGTGTTAATTTCGTTAACGGAAAATATGACGAAAAATGTTCGTCAACGACCTTTTTTTCGTGACTAAGACGAGACGTTGACGAGCTAAAAATAGATCTTTGATAATAAAAACTATGACGAAATGTACGTTTTGTTTTCGTTGACGAGACGAGACAGGACTAAAATGTTAGTGGTGTGCTATTTGGACATTCAAAATGCACGATATTTTCCAATCATTACCCTCCCGTAAGGTTGTTATGCAACTGTTTACTCTTCCAGTAAATAGGACGGACCTTAGCTACGACTTGGCAACGGGAGGTATAGTCCACTCAGCTATGAGCTAACGTTATGCATTGTACATATTTATAATTCGAAATTCTTCCATGATTTTATTCCGCAGATACTCTATGGTCTATAGCATATAACCGCGTTGTCTGATTACAGTTTAATTCATTTTTCACAATTTACCGGCTCTCGTTTTGAAGAAAATAACCGCGCCATTCGTTTCAATGGGAATCGCCACGGTCTGTACTTTCAAAATAAGGTGGACTTTGAAATTCGTCCCAGCCTTTATACCCAAGATACTATAGGGTCTATAGCATATAACCGCGTTTTCTGATTACAGTTTAATGCATTTTCCACAATTTACCAGCTATCGTTTTGAAGGCTGAACAGACGAGAGTACTAAAGTGTGACGTCACGTTTCCATAGCAACCAATTTTCGGTTCTACACAAACCAAATTAACAAGGGGAAATCCTATGCCACACAAACCTTTTATAGAAAAGGAACACTTTTTTTGCGAATTGATTTGTGAGTTTGCTTTACCAATGATGTAAGTAATATTGAGGATAGATTGTCTTCATATAAGAAGAAAACTAAACTAAACTAACGTTTACAAACTATCCTTTTAATACCCCAGGGGAATGCATGAACGCCTCGACATGTTTCGATTGGTAGTGATTTTCACCTCTTGAAATTGATTTACTTTAATTTATAAAGAAACGACACATGGAAGCAATGGAGAACGCCATCTCTCGTTCGGTTGTTTAGAACTGAAAATCCGGTTGCCAGGACAACGTAACGTTTTCACTTTAGTACTCTATTTGGGTGGAACAACTTAGCAGGTGACAGGTGTCCATATATATAGGGTTAGCCTAATTTAACTAGTTTAAAAAGAAAACATTTTGACTAAAAGTAATGACTTAAAGTTGACTAAAATGTAAGGACTTTTCGTCCACTAAAACTACAAAGGAAAACAATGACTAAAATGTGACTAAATCGAATAAGCATTTTCGTCAAAAGACTAAGACTAAATCTAAAATAGCTGACAAAATTAACACGTGTGTGTGTTGGCGTTGTTCGATAGCCTGGTAATGTGTATAGGCCTACGTACGGTAGGAATATTCATACTGATTTAAAAAATATATGTTATAGTATTTGCCATCTTTGCTGAGCAAGAGTTTTGTTCGAAAGTTCAGTGATTGAAACTAATAAAAGTTTTACGGTAGGCCTACCACTGTCATGCACCTACCCGATGTCAAGTGGACCGGGTTGAATTCACTGCGGGTCTCTCTTATATCCGTCTTACCAAATATATTTTATTATTGTCCTTCTCAACTCTCTGATCTCACTAAAAGGCTAGCAGCACGAAATAAAGGGATATTTAGAATAGAAAAAAAATTGCGATTAAATATTTGAATCGCTTGACAGCACTAATTAATATATATATATATATATATATATATATATATATATTTATTTATTTCGCTCTTCAATCTGTCTCTCAAATCATCTTTTATCTTTCATATATTATCCTCAGTATTCATTCATAATAAATCATCAAATTGGAACAACAGAAACACATCATTCAAAGCCGCCTGCGTACGTTCGCCTTTTCATTCTTTATCAATGGTGCGGTTTCAGACGATCTTGAATGTCAAAGGTCCCTGACTCGACCTCTATAGCAGTTGGGGACTCTGGCTAATCCAAGCATCCGCCATCCCCATGTCTTCCAGGTTGTTCTACCACATTGTGGAGACGGACGAGGTCAGCACCAAGATCCTGATGGAGTTCAACAAGATGAACCTGCCCGGAGAGGTGACCTTCCTGCCCCTCACCAAGCTGGACGTCAGGGACACCGCCTATCCTGAGACCAACGTAAGGAGCGCCAGTCGTCTCCATGGGAATGCCTTCAGATGTAGTGCATCTAGGAGGCTCAACTTGGAAAGAGGCTTGTCAAAAACCTGGGAGCTGGAAATCGTTTCAGCTAAATGAAAACAAACAATGTGACACAATAATAATTGGTGTATATATATATATACACACACACACACACACACACACACACACACACACACACACACACACACACACACACACACACACACACACACACACACACACACACACAGAGATATCGTTTTTTTTTCTATTTATTTTATTTAAAATATAGATATATTATGTGCTTTCATGCCTTTATGGAAGATGCTCAATGGAGACCGGAAATGGGTTGATGACATGTCACATCGGACCACAGGTTGGAATCTAACCTGGGTCGCACTCGCTACAAGGTGTACCGACCTGGTTAGCACCAACCTGGTTATTACCGACCACTAGCCACTAGTGAGCTGTCTGAAGTGTGAATGTGGATATCGAGGAGATATCGCCCCTGAGAACGAGTTCATAACTGTCCTTTGGTCCGTTACTAGGATGCCATCCCTATGATCAGCAAGCTGCGCTACAGCACCCCTTATGACAAGGCCTTCAAGCACGTGTTTGGAAAGACCCTGATCTGCCGCAGCATGGAGGTGTCCACCCAGCTGGCCAGGGCCTTCACCATGGACTGCATCACTCTGGAGGGTAAGCAGCGGGGCTCCATGGCGGAAAGACATTCAGATTGACACTGACGTTCAGTGCATTTAGCAGACGCTTTTATCCAAAGCGACTTGCGATAAGTTGCTTTGGCAGAAGAAAGAGAAACGGGTGGGGGGTAAAGGGATAGTTGGGTTAAACAATTAAAATGTATCAGGCAAGCTGTTGTATTGTCTGTTACTTGACGATGTTGCAATAAAAAAGAATGAGAAAAGAAAGAACAACCATGTATCCCGGTCGGTACAGTAAGGTAGTGCCAAGAACCAACAATTGCTAGGTTAACCCATTCCTTGTATGCAACATAGATGGCTAGGTTAAGATGCTATTTTTAAGTGCAAGGACGTACAACATGCAATAGGTGCTTAAAGAGGGGTGGAAGGAGAAGGGTCCAGCTGCAGGCTTGGGCGTTTCCGTCATGACACAAGAACGACCCTTTAGGCGTTCCTGGTAATGTTTCATCGACCAATCACGAGGTGTTTCGAAAGGCATGCTGGGTTTCGCAAGGCTGCGAAGCACAGTCGCAACTCGCAAGGCATACTATACTTTCCTTCCTTAATGGCAATTTTACCTCTCATTAGATTAAGCAATCATGGAGCCCCCACTTGGCTAACGTTAGTTCTATGCTACCCGTACTTACTACTAGATCTTGTTTTGACCTTCTGTTTGAGAAAATCGAACTAACGAATGTTCCGGATGTTGACAGCCATGCGAAGAAGAAGGGGTTCGGTGTTGACGGTGAAAGTTAGGCCTGTTAATAGCAGAGTTTCCGTTGTCTGGTTATTACCGGTCATTGACCGGAAAAAAATGAGGAGGACCGAAAATTCTAAATGTCCCCGGTCAGAATGACCAATGGAAATAATTCTCTGCACAATTTGAATTGTGTTTGAATATGCTACAGTGGTTGTTTTAACCAATTCATGTTAAACAATGAGGGTTTTGACTGACCCGACCCGGCCCGCCGATATTTCCCACCACTATCCTTGAGCCGGGTCGGGCCGGGCCTTTGATTGAGTGTTTGCGTTTTTTTTGTTTTTCTTCTCATTGCTTTATTGGCCTAATCTGAGGAGAAATCTATGCCATAAACAGATATATTATTGGCCTTTATTACACGGATCTTCTCAATGCCGTGGATTGCTCCGTTCACTTGCATGGGTAGTAGTCCAGTAACTTGTCAACCCCAGCGTCTTCGGTTGCTAAGTGACGTCAACGTCTTTGGCGGACTATTTCACTGCTGATCAACACTACGATTGCTGGTAACGAATAAATTGTAAAAAGACACACCATGTGAAGTAATTCTCCAAATAAGATTTGAAAAGCTTTGGAAGTTTATTTACAACACTATTTACATGGTTTCAGAGTAGTACACTTTGACATTTAATACAGTTCAGCGAGAAAGGCGACGAAGAATAAGAAGGGGGCGTTCCAGTCTGCGTAAACGGGAACCCCCACCACACGAGAACGCCCATTTGTGTCTGCAGTGGGATGATATTGGGTGGAAGGGGGTGGCTATACAGAGTCTAGGGGAAATCTGCACGAGGGAGTATTGAGTCTCTTGCGGAAGCTGGTGAGCGCAGGAAGCTCGTTCAGAAAAAAAACAATGGGTTTATTCTCTTGTTCTTCATCACCACTTCAGTTAATCGTTTAGCCATAAGCTTCTCTGAAAAAGTGCCAATGCTCGTCACATCACCCGCGCCCAAGTTAATTTTTCCACTGCTGAGAGAAGCGAGGACATTATAAGCAGGAATTCACGCAGCAGTAGCCACAACCCTTTCCCTAATCGAATCCACTAATGGAATCAATGTTTTGGCATTCGTTCGGACCACCTTTCACTTTATTTGGCTCCTAATCTCCAATCCATGGAAAACTCCCCCGCCGTCTCTTAACGAGTGCTTCATGTTCCTCTCCCAGGCGACCAGGTGAGCCATCGCGGGGCTCTGACAGGCGGATACTACGACACCAGGAAGTCCCGCCTGGAGCTGCAGAAGGACATGAGGAAGGCGGAGGAGGAGCTGGGCGAGCTGGAGGCCAAGCTGAACGAGAACTTGCGCAGGAACATCGAACATATCCTTTCACTGGCCTTCTCCAGACTTATAGTAAATATGCATCGTTCCGTTGCTCAGTTTCTCGTCCCACAAATCTGACTTTAGATTATTAATGGTAAATGGACGGCATTTATACAGCAGTTTTCTAGCCAGTGGCCACTCCAAGCGCTGTACCGTATTGCCTAAAGTTCCCCTATTCATACACTCATTCACACACCGACAGCGGAGTCAGCCAAGCAGGGCGACAGCCAGCTCGTCGGGAGCAGTTAGGATAAGGTGTCTTGTTCAGGGACACCTCGACACTCAGCTATGATGAGCAGGGGATCAAACTAGCAACCTTCAGGTTACCAGCCAACCCGCTCTACCTCCTAAACCACATTACCTAAAGTCTGATGGCGGACTACTTCAAATGCGGGTCAACAGGGCATTTTAGTATTTCGATTCGTATTTGTTTTCAACCTCTCGTGTTGCTGGACTTTGGGTCTGTGAGCGTGTCATTAATTAACAACGAGCACAAACTCTGCCAGCGCGAGAACTTTTACCACTGGGAAGGCGAGCTTAAGTATCCTGTCCATTGCAGAAATACACGTTTTCAAATCCCCTTCTGAAATCGTCCTCCACTCGTGCAAATTAATAAATCCCTGTTGAATATCTCTGAAGAGAGTCGGGGAAACAAGGTGTACCTGTGCTCTTTCAATTTATGCACTCTTTAACATCGGTAGTTCCACCTGGTAGTGAAGCTGGGCTTTGATGAGATCATATTGTCATGGTAACAAGAAGAAGAAAGTAAACGAACAACAAAAACCCGACCACTCAAACCCCACGGGATTTCTCTTTGACGCAAACAACGATGCCGTGTCTAAAGATGAGAAGCCAACGAAACCCGTCTTGTTTATACTGCGTCCTCCCCCCCCCCCCCCCCGGCCAGTGTGCAGCGCTGATATCATTGAGGCTGGTGAACGGGGGCCGGCGCAGGATGATTACTAGTACTACGTGATGCTTCGCAAAAGGTCACCGCCGTGACTCAGCGGTTGAGGCACCGGCCGCGGGCGGGCTGCGGTCGGGGAGCGGCATACGCAGGATTGTATATGGAGACCGCCTCCGTTCTTATCAAATGTTTCGCACACCTGTTGGTGTGCTGGGGCTCGCAGCCGTCGTGACAGGTGGTTGGCTGGCCAGTAGGCGCACCTGGTGATGACTGGATGTTGTCTGTGAGTGGGCAGGATGAGAACTGACAGCTGGCTCCCTGTGACAAAGGTCCTTCAGTGATTTAGCCGGTGAGTCAGAGCACAGATCCGTCGGAAAATGAAGCGAGTTTGTGTGTATGTGCCTCACCTTTCGGCTTTAGATAACGCTGTTGGGGAGACCGATGCACCAGTTGCTTGCTGGTTACCATGAGGCTGGAAAAATGGGCACCAGGTGCTTTTGTTTCGGATCCCGATTAGTCTTATCTGTATCCAAAACGATGGCCAACTGTTCCATATATTCATGGGTTGTTGAAACGGTACCTAGAGAAACACAGGGAAAGTCTGTTGCATTTGTATGGATTTTTTCACAATGCTCGCAATGCTCTTTTTGTGCAATTGCTCAATTACATTTTGATTTGTTTGAATTGGATTCATCCTTGTTTACCTTTCTCATCAAGTAGTGGTCAGAGAAATATAGATTCTTAAAGATATATGATTTGTTTAATCCAGGGAATTCAGCCAACAGCCTTTTCATCTCCCCTGGCTGCTCTACCCCATCAAGGCCATTCCTGTCACCACTTGCATCATCAAATCAATACAACCACTGATTAATTGATTGAATAGTGTATCTTGAGACCTGCTAAATCTCAAAAGCTCGCCGGAGCAGTCCACTCCAGCTTCTCATTTGTCCCAAGGAATCAATAAGCCTGCATGTGAGATCCGCTTAATCTGTGCGTGCAGCTCTCCCTAATGTCTTAATGTCATAACGTTGACAGAGGGAGTCAAATCGCATTATCCCCGCGCTGATTTACTATTGATTCTTCCTGTAAACAACCATTAATCATCATTAATCCCAATTGCCTGGCTGCCGAGAATTCCCCTCGTAGTTCACTGCCATAATACGCTGACATGCTGCCACTTCAGGTTCCCTTGCCACTGGTGATGTCTCAGTTAAATGGAAATACCAGGCTCCCATAGACGGCATGTAAAGGTGCTGTAGTCAAGATTAAGAGCTATTCTCTGAATGTAATTAGCGAGAAATGGCAAAGCCATCCGTCAGCCATTAGTGTCTGAAATTGGCTCTGAATTCCAGTAACATGTGCCTTACACTGTATGAGCAAATTTAGATTTCAGAACAGCTCTCTGACCCACCTCATTACTGACCAATCAGAGCAACTTCTCTCTGATTGGTTCGAGGAATCCACCTGGCCTGTTAATCACAGGTGAGTTTCAAGGCTACCCTTCTCAATGATTGACAAATTTAGTGAGGGGGGGAGCAGATAGGGAGGGGACATTTTTTGGGTTGTTTACTTTCCACATCTTGCTCTTTTCTGCTCACTCTCCCTTCAAAACTTTAAAATCTTGCCCATAACTGCTTTAATTCAAAATTAGCATGACATGTCTTAAAGAGATTAGTAAAAAGTCAGAGACTATGCATGGATGATAATTGTGAAAATGGATAGGTGGGTAAAGTTATTGTTGCATCTTCTGGAAAGGTTAGTAATGGCGACAATGTTAGTAATGGATTTTATATCAAGTTGAGTTCAGGCAGAGTTTGCACCAAGTGATCAATGGCAACCGAAACTCAACAGGGCTAATGGTGTGCAATGATTCATACTGCAGTTGTTTTCAAGTTCAACACGCACTACCAGGTATTAAGCTCATAGTGAACAAGGGGTTTCATGAGCAGCATCAGCACTGCTATTGGCATACAAGGCACTTCATCAACCCAGTGGGCCGTGAGCAAGTAGATCCTCCAGCTCATCCCTCAGCCATCTAGCTTCCTTAACGTCCCCCTGCACGTATCAACAACGAGATCGACCAGCTGATGAACCAGATGCAGCAGATCGAGACCCAGCAGAGAAAGTTCAAGGCGTCCCGGGACAGCATCCTGTCAGAGATGAAAATGCTCAAGGAGAAGAGGCAACAGTCCGAGAAGACCTACATGCCCAAGGTAATGCGACACGTTGCTTCGCTGGCGGTCACGGTGGGGAGCGTAGCGATCAGAAGATCAATACTCAGTGGTGTGTTGACCGTACTAAATGCGTAGCTAATTATTAAATTAAGGTTTTTGCAAAATTTTGTATGAAAGTTTTCGCACTATTGCATGGCTTTCGGTCACAACACTCAAAATGCTGATGTTTGTGTTGATTGTTAAATGTTCTATTCTACGTGCCACCGAAAATCCCCCTTGGGTACGAATAAAAAATATCAAAATAAGTGTTTTAAATCTATATCATCACATTTTCACAAAACAAATACTGTTAAACTATGATTAAAGTTACTTCTCTTAATATTTGTTAAACATGTATTATGCGCCTCAAAAGTCATCCATGGTTGAAATCCCACCCTGTAAGCTGCTCTCTAACCCTCTCCCCCCTGGCGATGTCCCCTGGCAGCAACGCAGTCTCCAGAGTCTGGAGGCCAGCCTGCACGCCATGGAGTCCACCCGGGAGTCCCTGAAGGCCGAGCTGGGGACAGACCTGCTCTCCCAGCTCACCCTGGAGGACCAGCGGCGTGTGGACGACCTGAACGACGAGATCCGACAGCTTCAGCAGGTAGGCATGGGGGGAGAAGATAGCCGTGACTGACTCCAGCCCGTTCTTGTCTGTCTTGTCCCTGCACATATTTACTCCACACATCCATCTGCACAGTGCTACCACCAAACGTCATGTGCCGTACAAATTATATTAATAAGCAGAGTCCCAATTGAACGCAGAGTCCCCTTTTGTGGGTCGTTAATTACCGCATTCTGAGTAGCAGAAAGCGTTCACGTCACCCTCTCAGTTCAATTTTTGAGTTTGAGCCAATACTGAAAGCAAGTTTCCTTTGTTTCTTCAGCCGACGTTTATGTCACCTTGCACATTTATCAGCGGAATTACAGTATCCGGCTTACTTAGGAAGAATGAATCCTCCAAAGCCTTTTATATTATTCTATGACAAATTTACTTTGAAATGGAGTCACCGGCCTAGTTTTTCCACTTGGCGTTTGGCCAGAGCTTTCTGAGACAGGAGTTAAAGGCATGTCCCAACTTGAAGCCGGCCGGGTGTTGATCAAACCAAAAAAATGAAGTTTAACGGTATTTTTATATTATTTTAGGTTTGAACATTTTCTTTTTGACCATTTTGTGTATTCTTTTAAGGCGAAATTTCAAAGTTCTCAGTTACTAAGTGTTTTTGGGAGAGACATGCTGAATAAAATGCATCATGTTCTCAAACTGAAAAATAATAATCGTGATTTCAATATTGACCAAAAATAATCGTGATTATGATTTTTTCCATCATCGAGCAGCCCTAATTTGGAGCAACCGATGCAAAACAAGCAGGGCCGTAGTTCTAGCGCTGTGCATCAGCTTTGCGATGGCGTCTGCTTCCCCCTGTAGGTGTCATCGGGGTACTGCAGGGCAGCTGCTCTCCTCCTACACTGTCAAATGCTCTTTTCCTACACGACGGCCCCTCTCCCTATGATATGCTGTTTACGTCTTCCAACAGACCCTCCTGCCCACTCTATCGCTCCAAACCCTCTGGGCTTCTTTATGTGTATTTATTTGCGGCGCTCTAAAATGCCTACAAGACCATCTCCTCATGTACACAGAGGAGTAAAGGGCAGACTAAAGATAGAGCCATGGCTGGTGGCCTGGTCTGTGCGTGGGATCTCCACCGTACAGCTCTCCTCCGACCCCCTCTCTCTCTCTCTCTCTCTCGCTTCTCCTCTGTTCGCTTGCTCCTCCGCAAGTCCTCAACAAGCAAACCTTATGTAACTGTCCTCCTTTGACACAGTGCTTCTGATGCCTCGTGCTGCAGTATTGGTAAACACAGGGCCTTCTACACTGCTTACACACGGCCCTATGCGTGTGTGTATGCGTGTGTGTTCAACAAGGGCAGAACGAACGCTTTAGTGAGCCACATTGAACTACTGGTTTCCCCAGCCCGTTGAAACAAAGTGCTGTGTGTTTGTGACTACAGGACAACAGGCAGCTGCTCAATGAGAGGATTAAGCTGGAGGGAATCATGACCCGGGTGGAGACCTACCTCAACGAGAACTTGAGGAAACGTCTGGACCAAGTGGAGCAGGTATGGAGGGGATACACATCTTCGTGTGTCCTTCAAATATCACACTTGTAACCCACACCCTGGTATAAGTAAATATCATTCAGATATAATTGGAATAATTAGACATTTTTTAATTCAAGACTGTTCATTCTTTTGTAAAAATATCCATAAAAAAAAAAATGTGACGCCTCAAATCGAACTCCAATAAAGATTCTTCCAAAGCTTGGACGGATCCTTCTCTAGCTATGTGTGACTCTGACGCCTGCACCGTGGGACTGCACACTGCTGTCCTCTTAAGCCTGTACCTTCTGCCTCTCTTAATGTCGCCTCTTGTGTCTCGCCACAGGAGCTGAACGAGCTGCGTGAAACCGAGGGAGGGACGGTCCTCACGGCCACCACCTCTGAGCTTGACGGCATCAACAAACGCGTCAAAGACACCCTGGCCCGGTCCGAAGGTAGGGGGGGGGGCACGCACGCCACTCACACACCCACCGTGCAGTCATGCGGGAGAGGCTTTTGTTCGTCCACAGTGACTCAGAAGAGCGCAGGGACAGGAAGCGACGGAATAGCTCAGGTTCAAGGATAGCTCAGGATCGACGCACATCTGGGTTAAGCGTTCTGAGACCAGGGGCCGTATTCACAAAGCATTTTATCTTACCGCTAGGAGTGCTCCTAACTCGCGCTAAAACATTTTACGTAGGAGTTTTTTCTTAAAAGTTATTCACAAAGCCGCTGAGACCTACTCTTACTAAGGATAAATCACAAAGAGTGAACTAAGAGTGACGCGCCGTTGCTATGGATTACGTCAATTCTCGTGCACGAGTTTAGAAGCTGTCAGTTCGGTGATTGGTTGTTCAGACAAGCCCACTGAATCACCGAAAAACAAGGAAATAGCCTAGGCTAGAAATGAATTCCTATTAAGTAGTTATAGTGCAGTTAGCAGAATACACGCATGATGACAATTTTGTGCAGACCACGATAATGACGTTGTAGCCTGCACGTTCAAGAGAGAGAGAAAGCAAACAATAAAATCTAAAAGAAAATAAATGTTACGAACTACCCAAGTGTTGACTGATTTGTGCCAAGGTGTTTACCTAAAATGTGTTTTCAAAGTGATCCCTAAATGCCTGTCCACTCGGTTCCACACGGCCAAATTCCTTGTAATGTTGATCGCCATCATCATCATCATCATCATCGTCTGGCTGTGGAATGTTCCTCCGCTTGCAAAGGTTGTGTAGAATGGCACATACAGTGATTACTGTGCTTGCCCTCTCTGGGGTGAGGCGTATTTCGCCGTGGAGGACATGAAACCGACGTTTCATCTGCCCAATTCCTCTCCACAACATTTCTTGTATGTTTGTGTGCTCGCAAAGAGCCAATACGATGTGTTTTACGCTTAGGACTAAGCGTAATCTGCGTAATCACTTACATGTTACACTTTAACTGTGCTCCCGGTTGTGGATTAAGGTAGGGTGTCTAGAGCCACGTCTTGCATGGATAGTCACTGTCACCCAGCAAGTGACACCCAACTCCTACATCTCAAAAAGCTGCCTCAGACCGCTCACCATAAAAATGCGCGAATCATGGGTAGCTGAAGATCCAGGCCACTTTGCAACAACATCCAGTAGGCTATGTTAAAATTTGCATCAAAAACAACCTGCGTGTTGATGGAATGCACTTTCTTTCCCACTATTGACGAACACGTCCTCGTCTTTTGATGGCGCAATTATTTTTATTTTTTATAAGTTATATATATTTTTTATAACTTATAATTTTTATAACATTTTATTTCGGGACTAATCGGATTATTCCTGTTAGTCGGGGATGTTATTGCATCGCGCATTAACTCCACAATAAGTTGAATACCCTAACATTTCGTCTCGCAGGCATTTTAAGATTCTTTGTGAATAGGTCCTACTGAGTTAGGAGTCCTCTTGAGGACTTTTAAGCTCTCCTAGACTTAGGTGCTACTTTTAGTCCTAAAATACTTTGTGAATTGCTCTTAGTGAAAAAAGTTAGGAGTCCGAAATGTAAGAGTGACACGCCCATTATTTTTAGGAGTTACTCCTAAATTCGCCAGTTAGGACCTACTTTTAGCCCTAAGATCCTTTGTGAATACAGCCCCAGATCTATCATCTGCGTCAGCATCTACGCCGAGAGCAGCGCACTTGGATCACACACGCACACGCACCTTCTTTTGAAACCGAAATAGACGGGCGTTTTTCTTTTCATCCTGCTTTTTTTTTTTTGCCTCACACCCAGGAATAAAGCCAAAGGAATCAAACTGATATTGGTACAGATTGGCTTTTAATTAAATGGCAGAAATGACTAGCAAAATCAAACTCAAAAATTTGTGACTAGCCAGACTTAGTGTTGATTATCAGAAGCACTGAAAGTTCATGTCTCAATGTCTGCATTCATCCTCCTGATGCTCTATTAACAAGATTGTCTCATAGTTAATAATCATGTTAGTTTCAGCTTTTCAACGCTTTATTTGCAATGTCAAGTAAAACGTTCCTCCACTTCCATGATGCAGACCTTTCTTCATATATACCGGCCTCTTGCTAACCCAATCCCATCCGACTCCAACTCAGATCTGGATGTTTTGGTGGACAAGAATGAGGTGGAGATCAAGGACCACCTGAAGAACATGGACCGCTGGAAGAGCGTCGAGAAGGAGCAGAACGACGCCATCAACCACGACACCAAGGAGCTGGAGAAGATGACCAATCGACAGGGCATGCTGCTGAAGAAGAAGGAGGAGTGCATGAAGAAGATCCGCGAGCTGGGATCACTGCCCCAGGAGGCCTTCGAGAAATACCAGACCCTCACACTGAAACAGGTACTCACTCACTCACTCACTCACTCACTCACTCACTCACTCACTCACTCACTCACTCACTCACTCACTCACTCACTCACTCACTCACTCACTCACTCACTCACTCACTCACTCACTCACTCACTCACTCACTCACTCACTCACTCACTCACTCACTCTCAAACAGACGCTCACTCACTCAGACTCAATCACCCACAGAATCACTCACTCACAGACTCGCTCAACACTCAAACAGGTGCTCACTCACTCACAGAATCACTCTCACTCTAGACCCCTATTCTAATCGAGGGGACTAGAGTGAGAGAGGTGCTTTTCTCTTTTTTTCAAGCGCATACTGAAAACGGCAAATTGCGTAATTAGTTTTTAGGTGATGAAACATTTCTGGGGATAATCACATTCGTGTCTTGGCTGGCTGATTTTGATTTCACGCCGCGATAAATGAACACAATATTCATAGTCCAAAGGAGGGGTTGTTATTTACATAACGCCTCGCACCGTATCCATCCAGACTCAGTCGGATATAGTGCACTGTCTCTGATCTCCTCAGCAAGGTACCGCCAGTAGACGGAGGCGGGGTGGACAAAGTGTGGCCCTTTTTGTGTCTGCGAACGTGTGGGCGCACTCACACTCGTGTCTGTCTCCGTCTGTGAAGTGTGAAAGTTTGGCCCTGAATCTCCCGTCTCCTGTCGTCTCCATCCTTCAGCAGGGCTAAAAATAGCCCGGCGGTTTCCAATAAACACTCCAAACTCAGTCGAGTCTTTCTCCGCACGACAATGGCTCCGCCAGGCGTGGGCAGTGGCGGGGGGGAGGGGGGGGGGGGGTTGGCGGTGATTGCAAAGTGGATCCGGGGTGGAAACATAATCAACACCACTTGTAACGGCTCAGCCAACGCCATTCACCGCGGCGAAACGGTGCTTCGCATTTTGAGTGCCTTTTTAAAAAGTGTCGGTCCTAGGCCAAACTCGGCCCGTTTTAGCAGGTTACTCAATCTCCAGATATGAATAGAACAATAAATGGCTCTTCTGAAATGGGGTTTGATATTTATAACGGGGCATTATGATGCATAGATGGCGTTCACAGTGTGATGTCCATGTCACTGCCGTCATCGTTGTCTGGTCCTGCGGGGGCGAATGGGAGAGCTAGGTGGGGTGCAGGCTATTGTTGTTGCCGGGTCTGCATTGAAGCAAGCAGTTTTCAACCCATAGAGCGCGGTCAAACCCTTACATTTCTACTGCTTTTAGATAGGATCTGGACAATTGACAAATGCAGTTTAGTTTAATAGATGCAAATACTTGCCCATACTAGAGGATTATCTCTGACTGAATTAGATTTTTTTGTTTTTTGCTGATACTAGTAAAAGATTTTTTTACATGCGGAAAAAACATGCATAGATAATCTATGAATTTCTGCCGCTGCGTCACCGGTCGACCGCCTTTTCCCCCCAGTCCAACACGTGTTACTAAACCCAGCCATCATCCTCCCTCTCCCTCTGCAGCTGTTCCGGAAGCTGGAGCAGTGCAACACGGAGCTGAAGAAGTACAGCCACGTCAACAAGAAGGCCCTGGACCAGTTCGTCAACTTCTCGGAGCAGAAGGAGAAGCTGATCAAGCGGCAGGAGGAGCTCGACCGGGGCCACAAGTCCATCATGGAGCTCATGAACGTGCTGGAGCTGCGCAAATACGAGGCCATCCAGCTCACCTTCAAGCAGGTAGGCCGAAGATAGCTAGGATAAGATGCTACATAACTTAGTACTATTACTAAATACGACATGCAATAAGTGTGGAAGTGAAGTGCCAGCACAGACAACATACAACAAGTAGGAGGGGACGGACACAGGGTAGGCTATGCACAGTCTAAGTATCAAAGATGGTGTCAAACCGGACTGGCAGACTGTCTCCCCCTCTCCCCCTGATCACCACCGCCAAGGCCTCCGTCCAACACATCATTATCCACCCGGGCCCCTTCCCTTTGCTTCCAGTTGGGAGACAGCCTGCTTCCTTTGTAGGCCTTCCTCGTCGTTCATGGTTGAGTCATTTTGCAAAATGCTTTTTTTACTCTGAACAGAATATAAAAGTGAGGCTGTCAAATACGCAATCCACGATGTGAAGTGCTTCACTGAATTCCATGCGGTTTCTCCGAAATCAAAAGACGAGGTTAGAGGTGCGTCGGAGGCACGTCACAAAAATAGGTGCACTGAAGGAACAACGGTAGTGCGCATTTAGTGTGTTAGTACTGCTGTCCGACCTCAGAGAAGCGCTAGGACTAGGTATAGTCCTGGTCCCTGACCGCAGGGCAAAACGGTAGAAGATCGACGGACACAAAAATGGATGGCAAATGGACTGCATTTATATAGTGCTCTTTTGTGACCAGTGGCCGACCAAAGCGCTTTAGAATATTGCCTAACAATCACCCCATCATGAACACACTCACACACCGCCGGCGGCGTCAGCCATGCACGGCGACAGCCAGCTCGTCGGGAGCAGTCAGGGTGAAGTGTCTCGCTCCCTGTAACGACGTTAACACGCCCTCCTCCTGTCCCCCGACGCCTCCTTCCTCCCTCCTCCCCCCCCCTCCTCCTCCCTCCTCCCCCCCCCTCCTCCCTCCCCCCCTCCCCCTCCCCCCCAGGTGTCCAAGAACTTCAGCGAGGTGTTCCAGAGGCTGGTGCCGGGGGGCAAGGCCACCCTGGTGATGAAGAAGGGCGACGCCGAGGGCAGCCAGTCGCAGGACGAGAGCGAGGGCGGGGCCGACGGCGAGAAGGGCTCCGGCTCCCAGAGCAGCGTGCCCTCCGTCGACCACTTCACCGGCGTCGGCATCAGGGTAGGGCCCGGCTAACTCGTCTTCAGTTGCCACGGCAACCCATCCTTTTATTAATTTTTTTTATCATCTTTTTTTATTTGGGATGGGTACACAGCAGTCAACACACTGCACACAGAACGTCCGTAAACCCCTTTCCTACCATCGACATAAAAACATGCATGCATACAATGCATATCTGCAACCATAGGTCTCCATGCATGCGCATATACAACACACACTCAGTATATACCAAAAAACAACAACAACAACATCCTAACAATACTATTATTAATAGTAGAAATAATAATAAGACAAAACCAAAAACCAAACATCCTTCTGATGTTGTGGCGTCTGTCGACGCCGCTGCCACCCTGAATGTTCCTCCGTGGGGCACCGAGGTGACGGACGGCGGCGTCACAGACCAGGTGACCTCCGCCCGGCCCTCTCTCCGCGTCTGACCGTGTGTGCCGGCGGCGTGCAGGTGTCCTTCACAGGGAAGCAGGGGGAGATGAGGGAGATGCAGCAGCTGTCCGGAGGTCAGAAGTCCCTGGTGGCCCTGGCCCTCATCTTCGCCATCCAGAAGTGTGACCCCGCCCCCTTCTACCTGTTCGACGAGATCGACCAGGCACTGGACGCCCAGCACAGGAAGGCCGTCTCAGGTGAGCAGGGCTCGATGCTCCTGGGGAGAACCACCCACACGTGACGTCCCCGTGTAACGTACAGGCATACTGATGTGTTCACTGAATTCCGAACACCTGGGACACCGTGCAAGTAGGGCTGGCCCCAATTATCCGAATATTCGAATACTCGTTCGGAAAATCAGTATTCGAAGCTTAAATCAGTTTTTTCACGTAGCTGTATGCCACGTGACGTTACCAGTGCGAGGGAGGCAAACTATAAGCGACACCAAGCAGAGAAGCGAGAGAGGTGGAGGAAGAATAGATATCTTGTTTCCCTTAACATTATAACACAACAATTAGCGGGATCTCGGGAGGAAAAGTAATGCTTAGCGAAATGCTAACCTTAGCTTAGCTGTATGTTTACGTTCGCTGTACAGCGCCGCGCCAATCAACTGTGTCTGGCTTGCTGCAGAGCGTGAGCGTCTTGCGAATACCCGTTCAATATAATGGATATAATATGGACACATAAGACAATCAATATTCTGTATTTGTTATGGATTTACTGTACAAATTCCCTGAAAAGATCCACGTTCCAGGATGAATTGAAGAGCTCCCGTAAGGGCTGAGATGGCAGAGGACAGCTGATTTGGAACGGAGCAACAGCTGTTCGCTTTCACGGGGAAAAACGAAGGAACTTCAACCTACTTAGGCCTACTAATTAACGTTCAAAAGCTATTCAATATTCAACAAAATATTCAGATACTGTCAAAATCGGTTCCAGAGAGTATATAGGGATTATTAATGTTGTTTTTGATGGTGTGTTTTTCTGGAACGAGTATTCGAATACTCGCTCGGAAAAACCAACTAGTATTGGAAGCCTGAAAGATGGCATTCGGGCCAGCCCTACTTGCAAGTAGCCTGACAAAGACCTGGACTCACACCCACGACCGTGTAGTCACATACAGGCATAACTACGTGTACACTAAATTACAAACACAGACGACATCATGCGAGTAGCACGACTAGGACCAGGCTCTGTGATGAAACACCCAGCACCCACACACTCGGCCTCCTTATTCTCCACACGGAGAGAGTGAATCGTTTAATGTTGTGTTGAGTGGATGTGTGTTTACGGACGTTAACCGATGACGTGGTTGTTCGGCGTTCAGACATGATCGTGACACTGGCCGGCCACGCCCAGTTCATCACCACCACCTTCAGACCGGAGCTGCTGGAGTCGGCAGACAAGTTCTATGGTGTCAAGTTCAGGAACAAGGTGAGATATCCCCCCCATCAAACCCCACCGGCACCACCTCCGGTCACACGCGGAAGATCCTCCGCGTGAAGATCCTCCGCGTGTCATATTTATTCAGCGTTTCATTTCACAGCATTAAATGTGTTATTTCTATACAATACATTTGTTAAAAAATAGCCTAAACGCTATAACAAGAACACGTTCAAATGAACGGATTTTTTTCGAATAGTAAATAAAAATGTGTATATTTGAAATCGTGAAACGTAACCAAGAAAGGAGAAGGTGGAGAAGGTTGTGTTGTGTTCATCCCCTCGAGGGAGGCAGTGGGTCAGGAAGTAGACCGGGAGGTGTCCGTGAGCAAGGCACCTCACCCTAACTGCTCCCGACCAGCTGGGTGTCGCCTTGCATGGCCGACGCCGCTGTAGTGTGTGTGTGTGTGAATGAATCGGTGAATGGTGGGCGATATTGTAAAGCGCTTTCAGTTGCCAGAGGAAAAGTACTGTTTAAATGCAGTGCGTTTACATTTGGCGTCATTTAGTACATTTTTCAGAAGGAGGAGAAACGACAATATTTCGCTGTCGTCACAGTAAGGAAGTGCATAGATACAAGTGGTAGGCACCACTTGAGGAAGGTCTCTGGCCTTCCTCGTTTCTCCCTGTGTGTGTGCGTGTGTGTTCACTGCGCGTGTCTTCTCCAGGTGAGTCACATCGACGTCATCTCGGCGGAGCAGGCCAAAGACTTTGTGGAGGACGACACCACCCACGGCTAACCGGACCACCTTATCCTGGACCTGTGTTACCTGGCAACAAACCCCCCCCCCCCCCCCCCCAAACCCTCAACCCCCTCAGCCTCTCCCCGGGGAGTCCGTACGACACGGCATGTACCTCCCAGAATCCCAGTACAAAGCACCCCCTCAGCCCATTAGATACACTCCAGGGCGCCTCGCCATTGGTCACCACAGGACATCGGGGGCTCCGGGGGCGGGGCTTTGTGGGGGGGGGGGGGGGGGGGGGGGACTTCTAATTGGCTAAATGCAGTATTGACGGACATTCTCCAGACCACCGAGAAGGGGCGCGTTTGAGATTGGAGAAAATAACATGCTTTTCTTTATACACACACACACACACACACACACACACACACACACACACACACACACACACACACACACACACACACACACACACACACACACACACACACACACACACACACACACACACACACTAGTAAAGTGTATCTATCCGCTCGTGGTGGACGTCTGTCCATGTGTAGAGTTGTACAAAATATTTAGCACAAGAACCGTCAGAGCTGTACGCCGCAACCATTCCCTCGTCTTTTCTAACCGCCCGGTTGAACCTCCTCTCGCAGTCCCACTTTTATAGCAGACTTTTGGTATGCCCGTGTTTAAAGAGAGAGTGCCAGAGTAGAGTCCCCTCTTGGCTTGTTTTTTAGATTCCATTTTTTAAATCCCTGGCTGTTCATACGCGTCATCGTTCCCCCTCTGGATCAGAATGTATTGGTGTGGCTTCCGATCGGCTCTGATACACGTTGGGACATTTTTAAGAGCATCGGTGAAGGTGGTCGTTTTCAAAAGCAGAACCACCCTGTTAACTACTTTGTTTTTTGTTCCCTCGAGGTTCCTGATATGTATAAGGTTTTTATATTTTGTAATGCTATGTTAATGTGTGTGTGTGTCATTACCTGCCATATAGTAGATATGTTAAGCTGTTTTCTTCTTATTTTTGTTTGTGTCGTGGTGGATCCCATTCAAGGTCACGTCGGTTAAAGAGTTTCAAAGCACTATCCAGTTTGGCTTGTTTGTTAAACGCTCATCGAATTGAATATTAATCTGTACATTATCGGATTGTGAAGCGGAAGCTAAGATCTGTAATTTTTCTGCAATTCTGAGATCGTATTGACGTTGGATTGGTTAACTGGATATAAAAATGAAAAGTATTTTGTAATCAGGTTTTAGTTTTCACAATGCTTTTGTTCAACTTTGCAATTGGTTCTTGTTACAAAATTAGAGAAAAATAAAACGAACTAAAAAGTTAATAATCCACAAATAAAAAGAACGTTGTTTTTTTAAGAGAATGGAACACTATTCATTTCGACCACGTGGTGGTGCTGTAGCACTCATAGCAAAATACGATGCTCAAAAACACGGACAGATGGTGTTTTACTGTTTGTGGTTGAACAGCCAATGTATGAAATGTTATTCAGAATGAAAACATCCTTGTAGCTCTAATAACTCTTTAAATATGGTTTATAGTATCTGACATTTTCTCAAGGCAGTATATGAGAGCAGGATCTAACAGACTCCTCGCTGTCTTCATGCCTAGGGTACATTTTCCTTTTTATATTTATGATGCGATTAAATTCTGTTCGCTGGGCCGATGCATGCGCTGCTTTATCATCCCTTCCGGCAGAGCCGCCATTTTAGCCTGACGTCGCCACACGGTGACGGCAAATGGGAAAGGTCACGACCTCCTGTCGGATACCTGGGACAGTGAGTCATGCTCCATAATTCTGTGGAGCTCAGGAACAGAAAATCTCCCTAGCATTAGAGGGAGGAGGGTTACGTCCTGTTTGAACCTGGCATGTAAGGAGGGCAGTTGATAGTATCCAGGTAAGCTTACCAGCTATTGTCAAAGCCATGTGTTTTTCATATAATTGCACTTTAAGGTTTAAGAGCCGCCCATATCTATGTCATTTTTGACATCGTATTACACGATTCAAGACGAGTAATGCCCCCCGATGAGTCTCATCCAAATGTGTACCGATCTAGAGTTACCGCCGAGCGTTCTGACTGGCGACGCGGGCCCTATCTGTCACCTTGTCCGATGACCGAAGCTTTAGTATCAAAGATGGTGTCAAACCGCCAGACTCTCCTCTCCTCACCCCCCCCACCCCCAACGGTCCCCCCTGACTGCCCCCACCACCACCACCACCACCACCCCGGACCCCGTCCAACCCCCAGTATCACTATCCACCCTTCCCCCTTGCCCTCACTACCGCCCCCCCCACCCCAGGACCCCGTCCAACCCCCAGTATCACTATCCACCCTTC
Source organism: Gadus chalcogrammus (assembly GCF_026213295.1). Taxonomy (NCBI): domain Eukaryota; kingdom Metazoa; phylum Chordata; class Actinopteri; order Gadiformes; family Gadidae; genus Gadus; species Gadus chalcogrammus. The sequence continues at coordinate 23,102,897 of NC_079414.1, read as the reverse complement.
CCCATGCATCCTTCAACACTCGCTCAGCCTTTAGCTCTCTCAGGGCCTGGCGCACACCGCCGCCCCCCGCACAATAAACACCCCGGCCTCCCCACCGCCTGCCACCGTTTTGGCCGCCGTAGGCCGGGGGGTCCGGAGAATGGAGATCCTCCTCGGAAACAAAACGGCCCCCTGGACATAAGGCTGCACCGGCCCCAAGCGGCCGACCAGCTCCTCTGTGGGGCGACAGGTGCCCTGTGGGACAGGGGGGGGGGGGCGGCTGGCTTCCGTTATCACAGGCCCCCTCTGTCCGTGCGCTCCCTGGGGGTCCGTCTGCTGGGACTCGGTGGGTCATGTCTGGATGTCGTTTGGTCTCGTCGTCTTAGTCTGTCCGACATGGCCATTTGTCAGGGCTTTTCTTCAGCGCTTTTCTTTTCTGGTCTAATCGGTTCTGTCTTTGCTCGGGTATTTTGCCGGTCATTTTATTCATTCTATCCCTGACTAAATGTCTGTTAGGATTTTATATATATATATATATATATATATATATATACGTAGCTCGCTGTGTCTCTGTGTCTGTCTGTCTCTGTCTCTCTATCGGTCTGTGTTTCTCTCAGTCTCTCTCTCTGTCAGTTTGTCTGTCTGTGGTGCTCTGTCAGTGTCGCTCTCTGTCTGTCTGTCTCTCTCTCTTTCTGTCTCTGTCTGTCTGTGTCTCTCTCTCTCTCTCTCTCTCTCTCTCTCTCTCTCTCTCTCTCTCTCTCTCTCTCTCTCTCTCTCTCTCTCTCTCTCTCTCTCTCTCTGAGCTCCATCCTCCATGCGAGAGGGTTTCGGGGGCGTCCTTGCCTCTCACTAAACGTTTGCACGTGCTGCTGCAGGGGGCGGTGCCAGTAGTGGCCCCGAGAAGACAGGTGCTCACGGGGCCCCGGCCGGGGCGTTACCCTCCCCCATCTCACTGGTGGCCCCGGGGGGGGGGGGGCTTGGTGTGACGCAGACCCCATGGAGCTCAGGGGCCAGAGGTCACAGACTCCTGGGCTCCCAACATGCGGCCCCCGTCCTGCCTACACGGCCCAGTCACGGGCTCACGCTGGTTCCCAACGTGTGTATGAAGACGATGAAGAAGTCGTCGTAAAGTTCACGGGCGCGGTTCACCTTCACATTGACCTGGAGCCTCTGTAAGACCGTGAGGTGTAGTGTCTGCCTGGGGGGGCTGGGGTTTGGATGATGTACTGAAGCAGAAGAAAGTCGTAATGAGTTCAGACTCAGAAGTCCGAACGTTACCAAATATGATAAAGGTATTTTAGAAATACTTAAAATAAATATGTTAAATGTGTGTTGGAAGAAACAAAGAAAATCGGTATTTACCCTTCACAACGTGATGTCATAGTACCCAAAAAAAAACATTGGTTTTACACACAGGATGTAATGTTGCTGGGTAATTACCGTGGGAAGATATGTATGGATGTAGCAAGTCAATATGAACCGTACAATATATGTTGTGTTCAGATTCCCACAGAGACGTTTTGATGGTTATAAGTAAAAACCAAAAAAAAAATTGCTTATTAACCTTTAAACCAATACATGCAAAAGTGTTTTAGACAAATCACATGGGAATTGAACATAGAACTGTCTTAATATTACGGCCTATATCTAAAGAATTGCTTCTCAAGATCATCATGCCGATATAGATTTTTTCATATCTAACTTTTCCACCTTTTCTCTTTCTCCTCTACATTTATTCCTCCCTTCTTCCATCCCTCTCACCAACGCAGTACGACGGCGCCTGTCTCCCGTGGTTCAAGGGGCCAGAGTCCAGGGTCAAACTCAAGTCTGTGAAACGTTGTGGTGTTCATAAACTCTTCACTCAGGCAGGCCCCTCCACCGACTCCTCCTCATGTTGTTGTTGTTCCATCTGCCCTAACCGAGAGTAGTAAACTCCCGCTGCGATCGCGTGTGTTTTGTGTCACTGTGTAAATTTAGCCGCACGTATAAAAATGCAACTGCCGCCCCCCTCCCCCCCCTGTTGGAACAATGGCATTTACAGGGCGTCCTGAGCGGGCCGGTGGCCCATTCCTTTTTTAAGCCACTTTTATGAGGTCATACACCCTTTGAAACCCCCTGCCAAATGCTGTCCTGGGGCTCTGAAGTAGGGGTTAGCCACGGAGCCAGAGAACAGACCAATATCCTGCAGTCCGACGCGAATGCCTGTCCTTAAAAAAACATTGGAGGAGATTGCGCTTCTGTGGATGGGCTGGTTTTAATGCATATGTGTGTGTGTGTGCGTGCGTGGGAGGTTTTGCATGTGCGTGCGTAAGTGGGCTTCGCCGTCTATTTAAAATGGATTCCTACTATCCCACGCTGCGGCTATTACCACGGCTGACCTTGCGTGTGTGCGTCTGTGTGTAAACGGTTGTGCGTGCGGCATGTGGCCATGTGTGTGTGTGTGTGTGTCGTGACCTGCTGCATAGCGTGACGTGGTCGGATGGCAACACGTGGATACCGGGCCTAATGAGGCTAAAGGTTACCGCCATTAGAGGGGTCTTGATTAGGCTCTGAGCCCCCGGCTAAATAAGTCTGTCCATGTAATGTTAAATCCGCCATGGATAAAAAGCATTCCCGTCTTTATCACGGGAATTCCCAATTCGGGGAATGGCATCGCCAGCTGCATCGTGCCATCTTCTGGAAGACCCTGTCGTGCGAAATGGAGTGGCAGATTCATCGCTCAATGGATTGTGTTTGTTGCCTCTGGATTTTGATTATTGTGGCCCCTAAGCATGGCAGTGATACATATATACCCTTTGCCATTTATTTTGTATAAATTATAGATTTATGTGGATGACAAAGCTCTTGTATTCGGCCCAAAACCACCAGTTAATCTCAGGTCACATTCTCTTGACGCCTCCTTAAGTGGACCACATGGCCATAGCAGTGCATCACTCATTTCTCACAAATCAACTTCCACTGATGCAGTCAGACGGGCCTATACAGTATATTCCCTCTTTTTCAGATTATGATACATAGTCTATAGTGTTACCCATTGCCCGGGAAAGATACCACACAGCATAAAGCCATAAGAGCAGTAGATTGCCCACACTGAAAGCGCCATTCGCCCCAATGACTGTAGAGTCCGTCTGCTGGTGTTTAGGGGAGTTTGAAGTCAAGGACACCTCAGAGAGAGAGAGGAGGGCCCCAGAGGAACGGCGCTCTGACCTCAGAGAGAGAGGGGAGGGCCCCAGAGGAACGGCGCTCTGACCTCAGAGAGAGAGAGGAGGGCCCCAGAGGAACGGCGCTCTCTGACCTCCAGGCCGTCAGCGATGCAGGATCAAGGGCGATCTCAGCGCACAGACCCTAACTGTTTTTGTAATTAGGCACCCCTTTACCCCGCCGTGCTTAACGCGATCCTGCGGGCTGGCCTTCTAGAACACCCTACATACTACAGTGGTATCTGGTGTCTTACAGGGCCTAAAAATACGCCTAGTGGATGTATGTATGGCGGAGGGGGGGTTGTATTGTTAGTTTGCTTCTCTCCCTATCTCTCTCTGCCTCTCGCTCTCTCTCTGTCCCTCTCTCTCTCTCTCTGTCCCTCTCTCTCTCTCTCTGTCCCTCTCTCTCGCTCTCTTTCCCCAGAGGAATTTGTCAGGTGTTGGTGTGACTTTGCCGTCCGTCACTGCGGTACAAGGTGTAGATTGAGGAAATGTCTTTCTCTCCGAGTGAGTGGTTGCGAACCATCTTTAGACTTATCTGTCCGTCTGTCCATCCGCCTGTGTTTCTGTACATTCCCTCTGTTCAGTATTCAAGGCGGAGGCAAAGTAACCACATGGTTTGTACTGTATATTTGAACAATTCTGAAAACATACACACGCTAGCGTTCGCGAATACACAGACACACACATAATCATATACACACACTTACTCATACATTCATGTATACACACTCATACACACACACACACACTCATTCATCCATGCACACACACTCATACATTCATGCACACACACTCTTACATTCATAGACACACTCACATATTCATACACACATTGACACACATACATAGACATATACAGACACACATGCATTGACATACACAGACACATACATTGACAAACACACACACTCCCTCTATTGCGCAACGGCCATAACCCCACCCCGATAGTGATTTATTACAAAGGAGCCCGGCTTGGGGCCAACAGATGTGAAACCCCAGACAAGCGGGCTGCAACCACAAAATGTGAATCATCTGACACGCTGTCCGTAGCCCTGTGCTCCAATCACACCGCAGATCACACCTTCCTGACACCCAGCAACTGACTGATGGCATTCCGCCCGAACCGACGCTCTCACTGGCCAGCCGCGCCAGGGTGGGGGGGGGAGGGGGGGGAGTGCATGAGAGAGTGTGTGTGTGTGTGTGTGTGTGTGTGTGTGTGTGTGTGTGCATTGATGGATTTGTGTGTGTTTATGAGAAAGATTGTGAACGAGAGTGAATGTGTCTGTGTGTATCTATGTATGCCTGTGTGAGGGTGTGTTTATTAATGTGCATGAGTGTGTGTCTATTAATGTGTATGAGTGTGTGCCAATGAATGTGTGTGTGCCTACGTATGTGTGTCTGAGAGTGTGTGCACCTAAATATGTCTGCATTAGAGTGTGTGTGTGTGTGTGTGTGTGTGTGCACCTAAATATGTCTGTTTTAGAATGTGTGTGTGTGTGTGTGTGTGTGTGTGTGTTTATGTGTGTCTGAGAGTGTGTGCACCTAAATATGTCTGTATTAGAGTGTGTGTGTGTGTGTGTGTGTGTATGAGAATGTGTGTGTGTGTGTGTGTGTGTGCACCTAAATATGTCTGTATTAGAGTGTGTGTGTGTGTGTGTGTGTGTGTGTGTGTGTGTGTGTGTGTGTATGAGAATGTGTGTGTGTGTGTGTGTGCACCTAAATATGTCTGTATTAGAGTGTGTGTGTGTGTGTGTGTGTGTGTGTGTATGAGAATGTGTGTGTGTGTGTGTGTTTATGTGTGTCTGAGAGTGTTTGCACCTAAATATGTCTGTATTAGAGTGTGTGTGTGTGTGTGTGTGTGTGTGTGTGTGTGTGTATGAGAATGTGTGTGTGTGTGTGCACCTAAATATGTCTGTATTAGAGTGTGTGTGTATGAGAATGTGTGTGTGTGTGTGTGTGTGTGTGTGTTTATGTGTGTCTGAGAGTGTGTGCACCTAAATATGTCTGTATTATAGTGTGTGTGTGTGTGTGTGTGTGTGTGTGTGTGTGTGTGTGTGTGTGTGTGTGTGTGTATGAGAATGTGTGTGTGCCGGTCCGGAGGTGATAATCAGCAGTGGCTGGGGCAGGACAAGGGGGGTAGCGTCACACTCCGCTCTCTGTTGTCGTGCTGCACGGAGCTGTCCCAAGCAGGGGTGTCCCAATTGGTCGCTCAGGGGCCTTGCCTTCAACTCAGCCCCCTCCTGCCGTCCGGGCCCCCCCACACGCACGCCTCCCCTCTGTGGTTCCCTCTCTCACTCACGCCTCTGCTCCCCTTCGGTACCAGTCCTGCTTGCCTTCACCTCCACCTTCTCTTTCTGTGTGTGTGTGTGTGTGTGTGACGGTGTGTGGCAGGGCCTTGCGGTGTGCGACAGCGCTGGGAGAGAGAGAGACGGGAGCTGGAGGTGTGGGAGGGGGGGGGGGGCAGACTGCGACCACTGCTGCTGTCCATCAGGGGGGTGGGAGGCAGAGACAGAGCCCCTCTACTCCAGCTGGCCGGCTTTTACTGACGGACGCCAGCGCCACAGCAGGAGGGAAGGGAAGGGAGAGAGACAGATAGGGTGAGAGAGAGACAGAGAGAGTGAGACGGAGAGAGAGAGAGCCAGAGAGACATAGGGAGTGATTAGAGAGAGAGGCCTCACCTGGATCCATTGCTTTAGCTTTTTGTATTTCTGTGGAGGGAGTTGAGGTGATTGTTTAGTTAGCTGTTGTGGTGGTGGTGGTGCTGTCGTTGGAGGTGTTGGTGGTGGTTTGGGGGCGTACAGCAGGTTGATTTAGGGGTGCAGGGGTGTGGTAGAACCCCAGGGGGGTACGGGGGCAGTTTGCTTTGCCATGCATCAGAACTGGGATTGGAGTGGGGACATACAGAGGCACGTTGAGACTCTGAAGGACAGCCAGGCCAAGATGTTGGGAAAAGGATTCGCCGGTGGTAGTGGAGGTGGAGGATACCCGGCGGCCAACTCTTCCGGAGAACCCCTGCAGAGGTGAGTACCAAACCCCCTTAAGTCGGGCTTCCGCACAGTTGTCACGGAGCTTTGGAGAACTGGAGCTGGTGGAATGATGCATCGGTTCGAGTGGGGATACAACACAGCTGAGAACACAGCTTTCCATTGAGAGTTTGTGGTTTGACGGAAAGATGTTTGGAGAGAAGTTGGAATTTTAATCACTGGGTGAAAGTCGCTGGGATATCTTGGAGTATGTATGAAGCATGTGGGAGCATGGTCCAGGAATGGTTCTGCATCGAAACTTGCACCTGCAGGTCAATTCCTGAATGCAGTTCTGTACTTCTTTATTCCCTGTTAAGCACTGTATAACTGTAGTGCATGCTTTGAGCAAACTGCTTGATGAAAAACCGCAATTCAAGGAAAATCTGTGAATCTATTGTATATTTTGGTTTTAATGATTACTTCAAATGCATGTGAACACTAAAGAAGGATTTGGTTATATCTTTGAACTGTTAACGTTCACAACAGCATCTACATCATCAGATACAATTTGGCAAGTCATAAATTACTATTGTGGTTTAATAAGAAGTAAATCCATGGTAGCATAGAACATTATCATTTAATTTTCATGGTAGTGTATTCAAATATTTTTTTTTCTATTGTATGTCAGTCAACCCTTACACATCAGCACAAGGCTGAATTTCAGAAATAAACGATAATAAAATATAGTTATAAGAAAGAATAAAAGACTGATGCAATATTCTAATTTACCTTTTGACCCTGCTTAAAAAGTACTAGAGACGAATAAAAAGTGTCTCCCTGGGTTAAAAGTCTTTGTCAGATCATATATTTTGACTTCTTCTGGTGTATCAATATGAAAAGGTACGGAACCAAGTCACATTTAGTGATATTTACAGAATTTCGAAAGAATCCAGTTTACTGAAATAATTCAACAATATTTCAACATTTACTTAACGTCGAAAATATCGACGTTTTGTTGATTGATATGACCTGACCTGATCAAATAGGTACTTTAGGCAATAATCATGCATTTAATTAATCGTATACCTTTCATGGATACCCTCAAATTATAACGTTAGTATTTGGTTTGTTTAGATTTAACCAAGATGATAGCACATATAACAATTGAACATTAATCCAGCGTATATCCAATACCTTGACACAGACTAAGATAATAGTTGAAGACATATCACAATTGAACAGTAGGCCTTATTGCATTAAAATAGAAGCTGTTGTGAATTTTCCAGTTGTACAGCGCCAGTTTACTGTAATTTGATTGCGGTAGTATTCTTGAATAATGCCCTATTTCTTTGGATTGAAAATTAACTTGTCATTCTGTAATACGGTAAGTACATAAAACTTCACCTTGACTTGCGCCCTGAAAGAGTGTTGATTGAGGCCTGACTTTCCCCAAACGGTTTGGTTTAGTGATACTGAGCAACAGATTTAATATTGGTATTTTTTGTCACAATAGAAAAGAGTGAAAGTAACCATGGTCAATTTGTGACTTTTTGTTGGTCCTTTAGTGGCTGTGCGCGTAAGGCGCCCTGTTTGTTGCTTGCTGTGCGGAAAAGTGAAAGGTTAGAGGGCCCATGTATGGCTTTGCACGGTGCTGCTTCTATTTTAAAACATCCACAATTTATGTGTTAGTGATGCTCAAGCAGGCATCAATCATGTTTTACAAGATTTGGTCGTCTTTGAAGTCAGTGAACGAAGGTTTTGAAGGTAATTTTTCGAAGCAACTGGAAGGTTCACTTTTGATTAACAACTTGCTAAACATTTTGTAAAACACCTTGTTTTTGTATGCTGTCTTTCTGGTGTTTTAAAAATATTTTAGTACGTGCTCATTATCAACCTTGCCATTCTAATCCTAAAGTTTTCAATACCGACACATGACTTGTCAATATATCGCGGCAGTACACAGTATCGTCTCTGTCTAAATAGAAGCCTGCACAAGTTGCTGAACACAATTCAGAAACAGAAAAAAATATGTTTTTGTTCCTTTTTAACTGATTAATTGTAAAAAAGGAAAAAAAGTTTATGAACAAGCAATTCCCTATTGTCTTCACTAGCGTAATCTGGCAATCAATGATCTATACTCCATAGCAGCTGCTTTGGTTTTTAATTGTTTACTTGGCAAAAAACATGTGACATGTGAGTCTTTATGTCTAAAGTAACGTGAGTTAGGGACCTGTCGTTGGCAGGGTCAGTGGTCTGATCGAACCCTGACTGGTGTCTCAGCACCTGTTACAGGACCCAAGCTGTGCCTTTACACATTTAAACATTTAAAACGTTGTCTTCACTAATGTGAAAAACAGCCCTGCATCCGGTGAATTTACCACAGCTGACAACAGTAAGCCTGGTTGCGTGTATTTTGTATCAACAAGTTTGACAGCCGTTTTGACCCACTTGACTTGCAGACAGTTTCCTCTCGGTTAGTGACGGAAAATAAAGTGTTAGACTGTGAATTACGTTATAGGCTACTCTATTATGCCAAAGAGCCTCACACTTCAACATCTGGCTACTATTTCGAAGTTTGTTGGCATAGTGTGTGAAAAACATAAAAGGAACGATTTTTTCTGTATCCCTCTTTGTACAGATTTAACAAGGGATAGTATCTCTATCCCGGTCTCTTTGTACAGATTTAACAAGGAAAGTTTGGTCTGTCTTTGTACTGTATCTAGCGGTCCAGACGGTCTGTTCATCCATCTTGCTGTCTGCAGCCATCTTCACACCTTACAGTGTCGTGTAGCTGTTGCTGTGCCAATTGATGATCAGCCTCTAAACCCTGTTGTCTATTTCAATGACCCAATAAAAACAAATTACACGCTTCGTGTTTCGTGACACACAGCTAGGTGTTTTCAAAAACCTAGTCTTCTGTGTCTCCAAATGGCAATTTAGAATGTGTACCATGTGGTATCCACTCGGTCTTGTCTAACCGAGTACTTTCTCAGCAAAGATATAAGGAGCCAGCCTGTGTGATTAGCATGACGGGGCTAGCCAGCTCCTGGGACAACCCCCGCTTTTCTAGGAAACTTTCGGTCACAACTGATAGCACTCGCTGTTACATTCCTTCTTCCAAATGGCTAGCCCTCATCTCTATCCTGTGAGTATGACAATGTGTACATTATTGTCACATACTGTACACATTCACATGCACGACATATGGCTACAATGGCTTGGAACCTGCCTGTGTGCTAAGTGCAATGGGCCTGTTGACGCGTAGCAGCACATGCGGCTAACCTTAACGTTAAATTGCTGACCGGTGGCATGGCGCACAGTGGGGGCCCTAGGGGCTAGCCATCGGCCCTTATTTCTACCGCTGCGGCTGTCCCAGTCACGGCCCCTTAATGTCCTCACATATAGCCACAAATATTTCACACTGTGTGCTTTGTCCGTCCGAAACGGTTAACGTCGATGGATGGATTTCAGGCATCACCGCAGAAAGATACATTCTGGGTTTGAAGCAAAGATAAATTACACAAATTTAGAATCGAAAACGTGCGATGACAAACCCTTCACACATTTCAAGCGGAGACATTCACAGCTCGGCACATTTGTCTGACAGATTCGGTCTGGGTTATTGACAGATACAATATCTGCCGATGACAAAATTGTTAGGGACAGTGATTTATTTGTTGCCATGTTGGTACATTTAGAAAAGGATATCGTTTTTTTTATAAATTGCTGCACATACAAGACTGATGCAGCTTTTCCGGTCTCAGCTAAAACTGACCTGGCCGCTATTCCTGGATGAAATCCCCAGGGGCAGGCCTAGATATCGTGGATGAAACGTATTCTCCCAGCATGGCGTGAAGGCATGGTGTGCGAGCTAGGGTGACCACACGTCACTGTTTTACGGGGACTCTGTTCCTGTCTCTGGGGTCCGATCCTCGCCTGAAGGTGTCCCCGGAAATGCCCTTGATTAAAATAGATAGAAGTTCTAAATTTATGAATCAATTTTTTTAAAGTGCAAAAGATTCTAGCGTGCTCATGAGTATTCATTTTAGGAGGGTTAAAGGTGTCAATCTTAAAGACTGTGGTGCGACCTCGCTAGGCCAGGTCTAACTATCGGACTAATATCATAAGCAGGTGTGGTCTTAAACTGTACAATATGGAACGATTCCTTATAACAGCTACTTGTTTTGCCTAGATTGTAAGGTTAAAACCAATTATTGTCAACAATGGGCATGAAATTACAGATCTTTTACCACACTACTACATTGACCCTGATAAGAATAGGCAAATGCACCGTTTTTTTTATTTCGGAAATAATAACATCAGATATTCTGTTGATATATTAATCGCCAAACTACAAATGTCCCTGTTTTTCATTTCAGAAATCTGGTCGGCGTAGTGCAAGCACACTTATTGCGCCCAATCCAACTATGATAGATTCCAAAACTAAAATACTCAGCATACTTCATAATCAGCTAATACATTTTTTGCATGTAGGCTTAGAGGCTTATTTTACAATTGATTGTGATGTGTAGCACTTCATTCCCTATGCTATTTATTTTTCATTAACTGCCTGACATAAGAAATCATCTGAGTTTAACCTCAAGAATTTGGCACTATTGAAGCAAGTAAACTAAAACCTACATCTTTGTAAGAATAAAAATGTTGTATAGTCAACGCTTACAAAAGCAGTATAGATAAACAATATCATTACAACAATTTAAGAATTAATCATGGGTAACTATTCCCTGGCTGGCTATGTATCATGTTATCAAGAGGCTTAGATATCGACCAAATTATGCCCTTGGCTATGTTCCCATTTTGCGAGCAGAGATTATGTGATATTTTATACCTCGATAGTATTAAATGACGTCGTATCTTCATACCAGGCTATCACTGGCATAACACTTGTAAAATGCGAGTGTATAATATTGCCCATGTCTCATATAGGCTGACCCGTGGAAAGCTACTCCACGATTCTAAATTGGAGAAAGAGAAGAGGTTTATTTTATTCTGAGACCTGTTTTTTCAATTTAAGACTGTGGTCAAATCCTGTAACAACGACCAGAGTTCTATTGGATTAACTCTTCAACACTGCCTCCGGTTTCTTAACGCTACAGTAAATGCACTGGCACAGTGTAAAGGTCTTGACATAAACGCAAGCTAAAATTAAAGGTGCTGGTCATAACTAATGAAGTGCCTTGAGGAATATGAGGGACGCAGGCTGTGAACACAACCTTCAAACCAATACTGGGCTTTTATTGGTAGTTAAAATAAAAAAACAAGGCATAAATTGGACACAGGACAAGGGAGATTGTTTGACCTTTTATCTTGGTAGTTGTATATAAATTCAGTTCCAATAAATTGTTTGTACTGTGAATAATATGCTTATTATACAGTCGTAGTGGGTCCTAGTTTGCGTTTTTTGCATTTTGGTGATTTATTAAACTTTAATTAGTGTCCATGGCTCTGAGATGACGGCCCTTGATTTATGGTTTGTGATTAACCACTCAACGGGCTGGACTCCTGATGGTGGCTAACTAAGCTAACACTAGCTACATGAAATCTTCACAACACAGCCTCATGTCGTGTTAAGCTGACATGTTTCTGAAATGAAGTCACTGGCAGTTGGGCAGTTGATAGTCAATACATCAACAGTATTTGATGTTATAATTCTGAAAAAAAAGGGAACATGTTCCCATTTGACCATTCTTATCATGTTAAATGTAGTAGGCTTTTATAGTACATAATTGGAGAATTACTGTTATGCCTGCTACATGCCCGATAGTGTGATGTGTTTTACATTTACGTCTTTATAAACCAGCCCAAAACAATCTGAAGCCGGCTACTGGATTAGGGAATCCTTCTACATTGTACTGATATTGTCTATGATCGTTCAGGCCTGCTGTAAAGCCCATATAGGTTTGCTGTGTATCGGGACTATCAGAGACACAGGTGTAATCAACAACTGCCTTTTCCCATTCAAAAAATGTACAAAATATTGTAAAAATCCCCATGCTTATTGATCGGGGACCTTTCCCTGAACGAGGGTCTGGTCACACTACCCTTGGGCAAGGCTGCACTCTAGCCTCAGGCGCTCTCAATGCACCATCCAATGAATGTACTGAATGTACAGAGCACTGGGTGTATGTAGTAGCTGGCTACCCCCGGGCTGAACGGCAGAGGGCTGCATCGGTGGTTGATAAGCCTTGTCGCGGTCCAATCTACCGCAGGCAGGGTAGCGCCCAGCCACGGTCCGCGTCTGAAGGCGGGCTCCGACAGCTGAGCGCCCGCTGCTGTGTGTGTAGCATGTGTGTGTGCGCTTATCCCAAAGGCATGCCGCTTTCATCTCTGCTACCCCACGAGAGTGGTGGACGCACGCACACGGATACGTTTACGCGCGTGGTCGTGGACTGGTACCACGAGCACGCACTGCTTGTGCAAATAACGCTACAATATATTAAACACTAAAGATGACGGATGTTAATCTAACCTATTTGCACCGGATTAGACAGTGTGTGTGTGTGTGTGTGTGTGTGTGTGTGTGTGTGTGTGTGTGTGTGTGTGTGTGTGTGTGTGTGTGTGTGTGTGTGTGTGTGTGTGTGTGTGTGTGTGTGTGTGTGTGTGCCCGCACACTTTATTTTCTTATGGACTTTAAAGAGCGTCTCCCCAGCTATAACTTAAAGCCTCGCAAATGAATGCTATTATGTGGTGATAATCTCGCTGCTAAGACGCCCAACTTTAAATGTAGACAGCACAGGGCCCTCACAATGATCCACCTTTGAAAGGGACAGATAGAGAAAGAACGGCAGCAGGGGATACACAGACTGAAAGGAATGTCTGGCTCTCAACCCCTCCCTCAGAGACGCTAGACATGGCTGATAAGAGTGTTGTGTGTCTTTTGTTTGACGTAAATATAACTACCTATAATACAACCTATCAGGCCCATAATCATCCCTAATCATCTGAGCACTCTGCTCCTAATAGAGCACCCAGACAGACCCAGCCGGTCAACACCATGCCAGAGAACTGCTTCTATATCCAGTTCACTAATTGATCATATCAGAGGGCCCATTTATGTGAGGACGACCTCGTGTTTCATTAGTCTCTGGTGAGCAACCAGTGGTGCCTTAAGACCCTGCTAATGTCAAATAGGGTTGCAATCGTTTAACTGTCTAGACTGTAAAGTGTTGATGATGTTGGAATCAGGACAGAATAGGGCCTGCTGGCAAGCCTTTTGCAAGGAGGTACTAGAACGATTATTGCTGTTTGTGAATGCACCCACGTCAAAAGAACCGTGCGTCATCAGGGGGTGAAAACAGAGAACTAAACAGAGAATAAGCTTTGTACTGCTTTGTTTTAGAGCAATGCTCGTTCCCCATTCACCTCTCCTCAGTTCTATGGCTTAACACCTGATGTATTTTCAGCCCTATCCATATGATTTTAGGGATTCACAAGTCATAAAATGGATCCCTGAGATTTCAACTGGCCAAAGCATTTCCTGTTTAGCCCAACCACCGGTAAGAAATAAAGGGAAACTGGAAAATAGATTAGAAGAGAGTTTATCTCAAAGGGGTTTCAAAACCTCCTGTGTAGAATACCATCATTTTATTCTTCTTTGTTGTAATTATTGTCATAGATTTGTCTTCCTTGGAAATGCCTGGTGTATTTGTTGTTTTATGTTGTGTGAGAAATTGTACTTTATGTTCTCCATCTGTGGTCACATGCTTTCTGTTGTAGTTGTAAGGGAACAATATGCATTGCACTGGTGGAGATGATTTAACATAGGCTGCTTGAGGTAAAGGAAATACCGTGAGGTCACAACCTTTTCAGCATTACTGCAGAGCGCAATACAGATAAATAGCCACCAAGAATGAGGTTTCAGCACATCTTTAGGAATCAGAATCAGCTTAATTCGCCAAGTTGTATGTTCACACACAGGGTTTTGACATTTTTTTCCCTTGCTCTTAAAGTACACACACAGACTTGACACACAGATGAACAAAGACAATGAGCTAAACATAAACATGCATGTTGGGCTAGGTCACAGTTGGCACAGGCATGGCACATGAGCAGCAATGGATCAGGAGGTAGAGTGGGTCGACTGGATTGCTAGTTCAAACCCTGGCTCCTCCTAGTGGAGTGTTGAGGTGTCCCTGAGCAAGACACCTAACCCTTACTACTCCCGACAAGCTGGCTGTCACCTTGCATGGCTGACACTGTGGCCGGAGTGTGAATATGTGTATGAATGGGTGAATGTCAGGCAATAACTTTAAAGTGCTTTCTGTGGCCAATGGGTCGAGAAGCCAGTTAAAAGTATGCTAGTCAAACTACTGTAAGAAAGTCCTCCGCTAACCAAAGCAAAGCAAGCTGTCTCAAATTAATTGGTTAGTCTGTCGTCACTCGTGCAGGTTCTAAACCCAACTAGGAGGCGTCTTCCCTCCTGTCTCGGTGGTCCAGATTTATGGCCATGCAGTGGGCAGCTGCCACCAGTGTTAAGATGGTTTCCATCAATGCAAGTCTGTTTCCTCACATTCCTTCCTCCACCTCCCCTCTCTTCTCCAAACCCCACGCCTTACGATGCACGATCTTGGTCGTCTCACTAGTGGTAACCCTCCATGCAGAGACATTAACACCTGTGGTACCAGACGGCCTTCGGTGATCTTATTCCGACCGCCCCGCATGCTCTCTCAAAGCACTCCGACTATGACTCTCTGCAGGCGGCCATAACTGGAGCTCCCTTAAGGCCAGAGTGTTGAAATCCAGTTGGACACGCTAGAAGTTTGTCCAATTGTCAAGTGATCACTCACCTGATCGTTCACCTCTCGCAGCATGAGGGACATTCCCTCCTCCATGCCCCCCCACACCACAACCCACTGGGCAGCAGCTGGCCAGTTTAGAAATGATCAGCCATGCCGAAACCCCCTTCCACCAAACCCTCCCACGGCTCAGTTTTGCCCGGCAGGAGGTGGGGTCTCCGTGGCTGGGTGGCGGTTGTCTCCGGGCTGGTAAGAGTTGGGCATTGATGTAGGATTTTGCATATCAACAATCGTAATTTTAGCCGCAACCTCCGCTGATGTTAATGCTGGGCAATGCCTGATATCCAATGCGGCACCCCACCAGAATGTTTGGTCCCTGGTCATGTGACACCGCCCCTGCCAATGGGGTGAGCCGATGATAGAGGCCGCAGACATTTTGTTGATTCGTTGACAGTTCAAAATGGGTCACCTTTCGCTCATGCCATCCATTATGCGGGCAGTTGCTGCCTCGAGGGCAGCTTCGGGTTACATTAATCATTAGTCGATCTTTGTCGACACTTGCTTACTGTTTTGTTTGACTCTATTACAGGTTTTAATAGATTTATTGACAATAATATCTATAGTCTGTGTGCAGACTACACTGTCCCTACCCTGTATTTTACTTGATTGGAATAACATTGTTATTTGAGGTTCATCAAAAACTTCTCCAGGCATTTCTGACAATGCCGTTCCCATGATAACCAATGAAGCTATCCCATGTTCCACTACTTACTCAGGAGGAAGCCAGCATAACTTTTGGAATGGATCCACCCAATTTGATAGAGTCTGCAGGGATTAGGACAGAATGCTCCAAGCAAGGTGTCAACCAAACCGCTCCGGTGAGGGCATTCTCAAGAGACGCTGCCTGAGCACTAAAAACCCAGTCTGCCTGTCACTAAGGCTCTTTTGGACCGTCGGAGATGAAATCAAATACCCGGGCCCCTTGCCAACCTCTCTGAGGCTTCTTAATAGACTCTATGTATTAAAATTTAAGGATTCACATGTCACTCCTATTACATGGAAGTGTTAATGCCAGCGTTCTCTTGAGTTATCGTCGCTGTTTACTAGTACTAATATGTGTACTAGTCCGAGGCCCTGTGTACTACTGGTACTTGCGGAGTAATCAGTCACTGTCCGGTTATACTATTTAAGATGTTGGTCACTCGCACAGCGCCTTGGCCATATCAGAGACACATGCATACCGTGATACGGCCCTGTTATAATGCCCTGTTAAATATGGAGGCATTTTCCCCTTCGAAAAACGATGCGGTGTTAATTCAGCCCTTTATAAATGCTATTATTTGTAATGCAAGCATGAAATCGTGTCTTCCACCTGTTCCAACCATTTTCCACACCAGACCTTTGGCTGCGTCTCAATTGGCACATCTCCTGTTTTCCTTTTCTTAAAAGAAACATCAGGCAACTGTTAAGGTCTTTCTTAACCAAGTGTTAACTCTATCTAAATAAATGACTGTGAATGTCTATGAATAGGAAAACCCACCCATCATTGCTGTCAAGACGCATTTAATTCGGTGGAATGTCCTACGAGAAGTGATATCTTGAGCACACAAGTAGAGCGAGCTTCACCAGATAAGCGCACTAATGCACACTATGCGTTTATACTGGCCAAGTTATTTGTAATGCGATAGTGTGAATGTTTTGTTATATCAGGGGAGGCGGAAACGAATGCTTTCTGTACTGCAGTGAAACCATACTATTGGCATACTATTGATCTCAGTAACAAACTGTCAGATAGATAGACAGATAAACCGTTATTGCCCCAAGGGGAATTTGTCTTGGGAATACTACTACCTGAAAAACCAAACCTCTCATCAAACCTCCTCTTCAAAG
This sequence comes from Gadus chalcogrammus, assembly GCF_026213295.1. Classification (NCBI taxonomy): domain Eukaryota; kingdom Metazoa; phylum Chordata; class Actinopteri; order Gadiformes; family Gadidae; genus Gadus; species Gadus chalcogrammus. The sequence continues at coordinate 23,086,106 of NC_079414.1, read as the reverse complement.
GGGGTTCTTGAACCAACCTGGTCTGTTGCATTTATCCAACCCTTTCCTGGTGCTTGCATTTCTGAGCATAGATGGCCCTAGGAGTGGGAATCGCACCCCTCACCCCTAACCCAAGCTCCAACTGTTGGGCTAGTCCATGGGCCACACAGATTTCACTTCTTCTCGAGGAGTGTGTTTTGACATTGATGGAGGTCGCAGTCGTCTCTCTTGACAGTAGCGCTTGTATGTGCGTGTTTGTTTTTGTGAGTGAGTCATGATAGTGATGTCAGTGTCTGGGCTGAGTCAGACTTCAGGTTTAGGAAGCGGAAAAGAGGGGTCTTTTTAAAGGAACGCCTGGCGTCACAGGTGATGGTTTCCAGGCAACGGTGACACAATGCCGGGTTGCAACTCAAAGTAAAGAAAAGTGAAAGTTTGTCACCAAGCAAATACAAAATATTTATTCAAACACTTTTTTATAGTTTTATAAATGTAAATGTGAAGGCAAACCTCACCATGGAGCATTCTTCTTGTCTCAAGGTGACTGCAGCTGATCTGTCTGACGAGCTGTTGGCATTGTAGGAAGCACAAACATCCCGGTTCAGAGCCCTGGGCGGTGGCTTTTGATAGTCCGATAGTCATTTGTCTTCAGTAACTATTTTAGGTGGTGAGCTCCAGAGTTGGCCTGAGCCTGCAGTGTCTACCCTCCACATAACACACTGTCCAGGGATATAAGCCTCTATCAAATCCATCGCTCGCCTCTCTGACTCAGCCTATGAACACACAAACATACACACACACACAAACACACAAGCATATGCACACACGCACGCACGCACGCACAAACACACACACACACACACACACACAGACACTCAAACACACACACACAAATACACCCACGCACACATGCAGAGGCACACACATACGCATGAACGCACTCACACACACAGACACACACATGCATGCACTTGTTTGTGTATGCAAGAAAGACATTGGAGGAAAGTTGTGAGAAAAGTTTGAAAAACTGAGTATTAAAGCATGAGAAACGAGTGCTGAAATTAGGACAGAAAACGCTACAGAAAAAAACGATACAGGAGAGAATAGACAGGCAGATGAAGAGCCAAGGACACAGATAGAGAAGATGACAGAGTGTTCTGGCGTGTCTGCCAGCCAGAGGGACACACATTTAAAATCAGGTATGTTAATGGCCCACCAAAAAGGCCTGAGGGGACCAGGGGAGCATGATAGGGCAGCGGGTGCTCTCTGTTTGTCAGCGCAAGGGGGCAGCCCACACGCCGGAGTGCTTCCTGTCCATTAACCCCTGGGGTGATCAATGGGTCTCCTGGGAGGGGAGAGAGGGCACATGGTGTGGGCCCATTACAACGTGATGAGAGCTGGTATTAAAATGTTCCTACTTGTGCTACTTCATTGCTAAGGGTTAGCGTTGGCCCAAATGGGCTTTTAGTACAGAAGTTGTTTGGCTTTTTTTTTTTTTTTTGTGCAACTGTTTGTCTAGGTGTTAGCGTGTGTGTTTATGTGTAAGAAGTGTGTTTGTGTGCGGATTTTTGTGAGCGTGTGTGTATGAAGTGGATCAGTGTGTGAGCGTGTGGGTTGGTTCAGATGTCAGAGTCTTCCCGGCTGAGGAAGAGAGACAGTAACCGTCGTGGCTCCCTGCTGATAGTGGCCAGTTGGCCCTACCTGTTAGCACATTACAGATGTATACACCAAGCAACAAACAAAATCCTCTGTCCATAGGATTCCTGTTCCTCTTAAAGCACAACGCAACAAGCCACATCCAGGGTTAACCTGTTGTAAGGCAGATATTATAAATGAGGCATCCAAGATGAAATGAAGATCAGCATCTGAAGTGAAACATTGTTCTATGTGATTAATTGATAAAATGTTGTCAAATCCAAATTTCATATATTTCTTTGATCCTTGCGTGTCAAATCTCTTTCAGATTAGCATGTCTTTGGGTTGAGGCCGATCCTCGAGTTAAAACAAGATATCTTCTGACGGGTCAAGAAAAAACGGAGTTATTAATTATTCTTATTAAATGTTTGTATTCACGCAAATATTTTGTTTACATTTCGTACAATTTCAGTCAGTTCTCTCAAACATTTCAACACTTCCAATTTCACACAATTTCAACTCCAACAACAGAAACCATAACCTGACCACCAATGAATCAACTGAAGGCATCACGCTGAAGGACAAGCAGAGAGAGAGAGAGAGCATGACTCAGCACAATGTCCGCAGGCCAGCGCGCTGGCAGCTCGTCACGGCATGGCCAACGCATTCTGTCCACTGGCTTTGAGGGGGATTTGGTGCTCCGCTGCGGGGTGTGTGTGTGTGTGTGTGTGTGTGTGTGTGTGTGTGTGTGTGTGTGTATGTGTGTCTGTGTGTGTGTGCTCACCCACTTTCTCCCCCTAACACTCTCCTGGGTCTCTCCTTGCGCCGTTTGTCATTGCGTGTCTCCGTCCTCGGGGCAGCTGCTGCTGCAATCGTTCGCTTCCCCCTCTGTCGTCCTTGGGATTCGCACCCGCAGCTTTTCCAGAGTCCGGCTGCTGCACGTCGGTTCCCTGAAGGCAAGGCGTGACCACACCCTCACCTGCTTGTCCGGTGTGTGTTGGTGTTTGTCAAGCATGTTACGCCTCAACGTACTGCTGTAGCCTTAAACCTACGCCATATTACTAATACAATTGAGTAATATGGGATATATATATATATATATATATATTTTTTTTTTTTTTCAAGGAGGTTTATGGGAAGATATGTATAGGTGTGATGGGTATGCATGCAGGGAATAAGATGGTCATCCTTAAATGTCAAAGTTTGCATTGCTCCCTTCAATGTGTATTAATGGTTTATGGGTAGGGGGTTGTGCAACGGTTTGCATATGAAACGTTATATCAAATGAAAATCCGGTAAGCGTGGCGTTTCAGTTTAAAAAAGGATGGTGTCAGGGACGGAGCGAGCCCTGCCATTGGCTGACGGAGGCCGGGGGCTGCCACGGGGTCCTGTGACGTAGGAATGGCATTCCGAGGCATGTGTGTGCTGACGGATGGTAATATGCAACACTCGCCGGTCTTTTTTGATGGAGGGGTGTCGGTGTGAGGAAAGATGTGAGAGAGGGGGAGAAATAGGGGAGGGAAGGGGGCGAAGGGGTGTGTGAGGGGAGAGGATCCTGGGTAAATATAATGAATCATTGGCTAATATAGCCCTTCTGTTGCTGTCTGGGTTGGAAGACTGAAATGCTCCATCAAGTTTGTAGTCATCGTTTTAGATCCACCCAAGAGGTCGGCGGAGATACCGAAGGAAAGATACTGGGGAACCTCTGAATTTATTGTTTTAGGAGCTGAACCTTTTGTAACACAATTATAGACCGAGTAGCAGCAGCCAATGAAGGGTAAATGCATGCGCTTTGACCCAGGGGCTATAAATAAGACTGACGGAGCAACGAGAGAAAAGGCCGGACGGGATCAGCTGTCGAAGCTGCCACAGTCCTCCCTCACCCATCCACCCCTCACCCATCCACCCCTCACCCATCCAGCCCTCACCCAGCCATCCCTCACCCTCTCATCCCCTCACTCACCGTGCATTAGTTCACCTCTGACGCTGGGTACTGTGACACTCTCTCTCTCGCTTTCTCTCTCTCTCTCGTTCTGGTTCCCTCTCTCTCTTTCTCTCCCTCTCACTCATCACTCACTGACTCATTCACTCTTGTTTATTTTCATTGTGTAAAACTAAAGGAAAGGGGTTTTGCATGTAGTTACAAAGACATCAAGGAGGAATAATAGTTTTGATTGAACTTCAATCGGGTCGAACCAAGACGCATGGCCATGTGATGTTTTATTGATACCATGTTTTACTTTATGGCGGCTTGGTGGCTAGGGTTAACCCTAACCCCAAACCCACAAGCGGCTAACCATGTAGTCAGGACACTTTTTAGCGACTCAGGTACGATTCTCAACTCCAGTCCTATGTCACACCCCCTCTTCTTCAACTCCCCTGCTGTTCTCTCCTTAAAAGAGGGACATAAAAGCCCATAAATACATTACTATGCTTATTATAATATTATTACACCGCTCAAATATTGTTCTTAAGTTTTATTAGGTACTATTATTATAGTCCCTGATAAAACTTAAGAACAATAGTTGAGTGCGACATGCAGCACTCAACTATTAAAAATGTTTCTTACTCGAGGCCGCCATGGTGATACTCGTGGCCGCCATTGTGATCCCCACCTGCGACCAGTCGCAGGTGGGGAACTGATGTCAACATGTCCCGGGATCCAAGCAAGAGTTCCAACAACGCGATCACCTGGTCCCCCCACGGGCACACGGGGTGTCGGTTTGACACCCAATGTCAGTGGACACCGCGACGCGACGCGACCAGGCTTTTCTTGGCCGCTGTCGCCACTCAGCGCTTTAAAATCCCTCTAATGCCGTCCCCCGTGCGGGGCCACAGGAGAGAGGCTCGTGATGCTGTGTCGGGGAGCGCCTGCTGGCCCCAGACTAGAGAGGCAAACACAGATTATTAATAGAACATCAGGTACATCTTCGTACATCGTAGCCGGGCATCTTCGTTCTCAGTCACTCAACTGCCAGCCTGATCAGTTCAATCAAAAACTATTATTCTCCCCTGACCAGTGACACTTGGAATAACGCTAGTAGGACTATTAAGGCCTTAGCATGTGGATCGCATGGCTGGGGGAGGCCTTGGGAAAACAGTTGTTCTGGTTTGCTTGTTTTTTAAAGAATATTTAAAAACCATTACATTTCGAGAGGAATAAGTGCCTAAGTGGGGAGTGTAAGTGGTGTAAGACTGCTTGTAACTGGTTTTTAGCTTGCTTTGGTTTTTTTCTGATTTCGCCAGCCGCAGAGAGCAGATGTAGCCTCAGACTGCTAGCGCCAGCAGAGTTGTAAAGCCCTGATTGTGGTGTTTCCTGTGAGAGCGTGATGCTTTCAACGTACTGAGGTCGTAGGGCAGCTGCCGTGCCAGAACGTTCCATTTGACCTCCATGTTCTGTCGTGACCCTGCCATCCCATGTGACACCTTCCTAAGGGTTGAAACAAGATCATTGACAGCTTCTGTGTTTGTGTGTGTGTGAGTGAGAGTGTGCGTGTATGTGTGCGTCGGTGTGTGTGTGTGTCGTGTGGGTGCGTGCGCATCATGTAAGCAATGGGAAATATATAATATATTTTAAAGGTCAGCACAGCTTTTATGAAATTGCATTTGTTTAGTGCCGGTGTTGTGGGTGTTTCAAATCAAATTTCCCTCTAAACATAACTCAGGTCTGATTGTGAATTTATTGCTCGGGTTTAATCAACTCTGAGCCATTCTTATAACCTTCATCTCCTCAAACCTTCCCCTCTGTCTCCGTCTCTTCATCGTCTGTAGTTTCATTCATTTAAATTAAAACAAAAGCAATAATTATATTCAATACTCCCAGGACATCAAACATTCTTCCGAAAGATATGAAGTTAAATTCTTATTATCTCTGGAGCTGATGCAGTGATCTGGCATCTGATCAAAGATGAACTTGAGATGTCAAGTCCATCTTTGAGTGCCCCCCCCCCCTCGCCCCCCTCCCTCTCCACCCCACTGAAGCTGATGTTATGACATCACAACGAAATGGCAGCCACACATCCCCCCGTGTATGAATCGGATCTCTTTTACTAGAGACTTAATGAGAGCGCTACTTCCACTAGGGCGGGCGTGGTGTGGGTCGGGGCGGGCGGGGGGGGGGTAGGCTGTTGCTGGTGGTGGTTGTTAGGGGGGCGGGGGGGGGGGGGGGGGGAGGAGAAGGACAGACCGGTTCCTATCCGGTTCCACCCATGTCATAAATCATTGAGTCCTGCACATCCCGGCCTGGGGGTGCCAAATGGGATTGTGGGCGAGTGTACCCCTAAGGCCCTGACTTCATGCCGTTGAGACGTCCTAGCCGGTGGCCCTGGTGGGCGATGTGTCAGGAATGGCTGAATATTTCATTTTAGGAATGTACTTGATCCCGTACCGGGAAGAGGAATAGGTCAAATGACCGATTCCTTTTTTTGTGTGTGTGTGTGTGTGTGTGTTTGTGCGTGTGCGTGTGTGTGTGTGTGTGTGTGTGTGCGTGTGTGTGTGTGAGAGAACAGCAAGTACGCATTTATAATGAGCATTGTTCTTGTTGTAAGTACTACAGTTGTGTTACAGTATATATGAACTATTCCTGCATTATTAGATCTTACTGAAGAGGCTCTGTATCCTTGAAATATCAATGACATAATCAGTTAATCACAAAATGACTGCCTGTGAATATAAATAATCCTAAACCCACGTACAGTTGGCTCTGAACCGATCAGAAGTGTGTGCAGTTCCACTGCCATCCCATGGTCAACTCATAAAAGCCTTTTAGACTTCCTGTGACCAGCACCACCTAGCGAGCAAGCTATGTACACAAAGAGAGGCCTACGTCATGGATCTATTATGGGTTATTATACAATAGTTTAATATATAACCTCTCTCTCTCTCCCCTCTCCCTTTCTTTCTCTATCTCTTCCTCCCTCCCCTAAACCTCTCTCTATCGCTCTCTCTCATACACACATACGCACACGCACAGGCACACACACACACACACACACGCACGCACGCACGCACGCACGCACGCACGCACGCACGCACGCACGCACGCACGCACGTACGCACGCACACACAAACATATTATGGGTTATTATACACTAGTTTAATATATAACTTGTGTTCCAGTATTGCTGACCACAGCCCATAGAATATAGCATTAACGAAGGCCATTACATTAATCATTCATAATTAGATTTGGGTTAGGGAAAAAACGTTGGGATATTCAATACTAGAATGAAACAATTGTGAAAGCTAGAAAAGACATATCATAGTCAGTCGGCTTTAGAAATACACTTAAAGCATGACGTGTCCAAATTGACATGGCTTTCGCCCTCTTTTTTTGCAAGTTATCCAGTCGTTTTGAAACAATAGACCGTAAAGCACCACTTCGTCTCGCTGGTATACGCGAACAGATGGATAGGGTGCGAACCGGTCACAGTGACACCTCAGGGTCTGGGAAGCCGACCTCTGTGTTGGGGTGGCCTAAAGAAACACATAAGACATAAGGTGACGCCTACAGCAGGTTCTAAGTGTAGGCCCGTATAGATCATAATAAAAATGTCAATATACACAACGCATTCTGAAAAAATAATTAAAAACTGACCATTAGAAAACAATTCAAAAAGCTTCAGAGCTTTTTCGATTATTTTGGTCAATTTCCTCCTTGTTTGTTCACTGTATTTTAAGCATTATAGTTCTTGGTAGACCTAAAGTTTAGAATTGTTATATGAAAAAGATGGGCTATATGATTTATATTAGCCTGTTGTTATAAATGGCCTATAGCGTCTTCAAAATCCTTTGTTTTTATACCCTCATTTGTCGACAAAAAAATGGCTGTTTATCATAAAAAATAAATCCTATTCATTTTAAATGTATTCATTAAATCATAAATTGCATACTTTACTGCTGTTGTGCCTTTAACTTTTAAAAACTCAAACATTGCCGTTTTGTTGATGCCCACGTGCAAACCATTTGTCACGTTGGTTCCTCATGGCGGTCGCACGGAGCGCTAGCCCCTGTGCTACGTGCTAGCAGAAGCTGTCATGCCCACGCTGCTGGCCGGGGGAGGTGGCGGCATGCCTCAGCCTTTTAGACGGAGGTCATAGCATGCCTCAGCCTTTAGACGGAGGTCAAACTACAGGGGTACTACAGAGAATCAGTGTAGAGCAGCGTCAGAGATCTCCTTCCAGCTTTCAAGTTACAGCTTCGCCTGTAGGCCTATCTTCTTTTCAAGGTTTGTCTTGATTTATTTGACTTTATTTATCTCCGGGTCTGCGTTCATACCGTTCTCGTTGAAATAAAAGCTTGGGTGGGTGGAGGATAAGCATTTCCCGGTGTTTTGGTGTTCTGGAGGTCCAAATTAAAGCCCTGATTTATCGCTCTCCGCGGAGCTGCCAGAGCGACTGAACTGATTGGACGGTGCCAGTGTGGGTGAGACTTATCGACGGCTCGGCGCCCAGGGAGAGGAGAGTTGTTTTTTCTCCTGATTGAGGGCATTGCTTTTAATTAGTTGTTCCTTTCATTCATGTGGATATATTATTATAATATTCCCACTTGGCACCTTGTTGTGTCGTCTCTTATCTTTCCTCTCGGGAGTGTGAATGGAGGAGCAGTGTGCACGTGGTCTCACTCCCAGTGAACCTTAAAAGTTCATAAAGATTTTTGTGTGTTGAATAAATTGTTATTTTAGATACTATTTAAAAAGTGGCTTTTCCTTGTTTTATAAATATAACTAGGACTATACATAAATATAATCATAACGAAACAACTAGGCCTACACGTTTATACTTACCTTAATAGGCTTTGACTAATTATACTTGGACATTTGACTGAAGTATTTCCAATGTGAAGCCTAGGATGCTGTATATGGCTATGCAGTGTAATAGAACATTAATCATTTGTAATGAATTCACACCTTTATTAGCCTGGACCTATTCAAGGCAAGCTGACAGCCGATAGCGTTATTATAATTTCCCAAAGGCATTCATCAGGCAGTCAATCGCTGGGCCTGTCTTTGTTGAGAGCTTCAATGGAGACAAATGTGCGTTTGCTGGCCGACGCGCTGTCTGTGCAACAGGGGCCACCAGTGGAGCGCATACTGGGAATGGCAAGGTGCTGGTGACATTAGTCTAATCATTTTGTGTGAATTCTCCAACGTATTTTGGTACGATGTATAGCTGATCATCAATGTTTAGGAATCAATAATAATAACGTCATAGTTGAGGCAGAGCAAATGTTTGTTATAGGCTAGATAACTGTAATTATATTAATAAACAAATACATTATTACCCAAAATAAATACGTATAGGCCTAATAGTTTCAGTATTTAGGAACGTAAAATATGCAAAAATACATATGTGTAGTGCTTTATAAAAACATTTAAATTGATGCCCTATGCTATTGCTTGTTTTTATTATAAATAATATTATATTGCTATATTAAATACAATAGTTAGAATATTTATGAAAATAATATAACCATTGACACATTTCACATGAACATTATGTGATGTAGTTTACTTTTATTTGTGATTATATTACATTTGTAGTTAAAACTAAATATGTTTTCTTAATTAAGTCAATTAAATGATAAATATGTATTTAGTCATCCTTCAATATTAATAATTAATTGAATATTTTTTAATATATTAATATATAGAATTCCATTCGGAATATTTGATTTGTCAGAGCCCCATGAATTAAATGTTTAGGTTATTTGATCAACAAAATGTTTGGATCGATTTACACTTTTTTCAGCCATATTTATTTTAATATTTCAATAGTTTCAAATTAGTTTCAAAATGTTCTTTATTTTAAACTTTTCCTGTCATTGTTGTTTTTTCAATTGTGTGCAGTTTTTTCGTTATACGTAATCCATATAAAAGATGAACACATTTGCAACCGGTTGTTTAATAATTATATTAATAATAATGTATTATGATAATACTGTTCTATAAAAATGTCACAGGTGAAGAGTTCTTAGTGCCCTGAGGATCAATCCATTTAAAGTGGAGGATTACATAATTGACTATCATGTCAATGTAGTTCTATTTAGTGAACAATTATTTCAGCCAAGTATTTTGATATAACAGAGTTTATTCGTTGTTAGTTAAAGGTATTTTCTTTTTCTGTATTTTCACTATTTTTTTGTTTGTTTCCCTAGACCTAACCATTTAAAAACATTAAAAAGTTGCTTGTGTAAAAGCTATGTTTATCTTTTAGGCGTCTAGCACAACCTTAAACTTCTTTTTGGTTTAGAGTTAGTCAGTTTGTCACCGTCTGCTTCCAAAAATCTAAATAACTGGACTTGACAGCTATCCATCCAATGTCCGCATCACAGGGGTACACATCTTGAGTATCAACTGTTCCCTTTCCAAGAGGCCATATGTGTGGGGATAGCAGAAAGTGTGTATTAATAGCTTAGCGTCATAGACTAGGGAAGTTTAGCTCCATCAGCATGGCTCTTCAGGTTATAGAGGGTATGCCCCCTGCAGAATCTAGCCTTCCTAGTGTTCAGTTCATGACGTTATGGCTTTAACTGTAAGAGGACAACCAAACAGATTCAACAAACAATCCGGTCTAATTTCTTTCTCTCTTTCTTCTCTCTTTTTCTTTCTCTCCCCCTCCCTCTTTCTCCCTCCCCTCTTTCTCTCGCCCCCTCTCTCTCTCTCCCCTCTCCCTTTCTCCCTCTATCTCTTCCTCCCTCCCCTCACCCTCTCTCTATCGCTCTCTCTCATACACACACACACACACGCACACACGCACACACACACACACACACACACACACACACACACACACACACACACACACACACACACACACACACACACACACACACACACACACACACACACACACACACACACACACACACACACACACACTATTCAGTGTTCACTATCTATACAACTTTACAAAAAATATATATTGTTTGGTAATAATAATATTAAACAAACATGAAAAAATGTAAATTCAAATATATGATTCAAATAATAGTGCAAATATTCTATCATAACATAATGATTAAAAAATAATGTATTCTGTGTAATGTGTGAGTGGCAAGTATTACTCTCCTAAAAAAGCTTCTGGTCCGTCTTTTGTAAGAGATGGAGATGTATTATCTGTCTATTTATAGTGTTTACAATGCAACCAGACAGCTTGTAAATCATATGTATGGGATAGGTGCAGAGCAGGACACTTTATTGAAAGGTGCAGCTATAGTCAGGCAATCGTTGGTAAGAATAATACTTCAAATACCAAATAGTGTTATCTTTTGTTAGTTAATGTGCACAATGGCGACAAAATAAACACCTACAACTATTTTTATCATAATTATTCCCGAATTCATGTTACATTTGAATGCATTTTTTGTAGCAGATGTATGAGAGACATTACTAACATGTGTTTATGATGTGCAAACTTTACTGTCAGACCATGACACTAGACTATAACCCAACCGGCACACTGCCCCTATGGCGCTAATCCGCTACGGTATTCAGTGGCACACATTCCCCTAAGTGTCATATATTGATTTCTGTTCCATCCACATTGTAGTTCAACCTCCACTTCCCTTGTCAAAAACCAACGTGACAGGCTCTACCCAGTTAGCAATGTTTCCACAACAACACGGATGCGACATATATGTGTCAGTTACTTCCCCTCAAAATGTTATATGGTCGAATTCATTTGGTTCCTCTGGGACTCAGGATGCCAACCGAGCCAGCCTGGGCAGTAGTTCGTGCAGGGCAATGTCAGGGGCTTCACATGGATGATGTGATTAATAGATGGAGGGGCCTAAGTTTAGAAGTCATGTGAGGGCATTCATCAGAAACTGAAGCGACACACCAGTCAACCAGGGTCAGAGCACAGGTGCTGCTCTGGAGTCAAGAGACTCTCAACCAGCCGGCGCTACAATTTGGCTAGGCAGATGATGTCCACCGTATAGCTAGCTAATGTGCTTGTTGCTTTAGCCTGGTCTGCATAATTCAGAATTTTAAAGAATTATGGACCTAGGATGCATTTTTAGCTCTTCCACAATCTGTAGTCCGCTCCGAATTTCAAAGGTATTAGTTAGCCCGAATTGAGGGAAGACATGTTGTCATTACTTGATCAGGTCTGCATCACATCCGAGTCCATCTCTGTTTTCTTTCAAAGGAAAATTATTGAAGGTTTTTATTTTTTTCAACCCGCCATTATATGTATAGCCAAGGCAATTCACTTAGCCCATGGTGAAATCTTTTGCAAGTTATTGTTGATTATTTTCAAATTAAATAACAAGCTAGTAATGGAAGTGAGTTGTTCGCTTTCTCTATGGCTTTAAGGTTTTAGTTTTGTGCTTCGTGTTTTCTTGGACCGGTGGATCCGGAAAACCGTATTTGGTGGACACAAAAACGAAAATGTCCAATGCACTCATTTCCATTATTAAGTATCCGATTGCTCCTCTGTTCACAGTGGCAATCCAGCCAACAACGTCAACAACCAGAAAGGAGCGTTCTTCGACAGCCTGCCGCCTGCTGGTATTGGTCAGACTGGGCAGCCGGGTCAAGCCGGGCAGGCCGGACTACATCAGAACCAGCCGAACCAGCAGAACCAGCAGAACCAGCAGCTCTTCCTGAGCCCCGCTGGCCTCCAGCTTGCTCAACTGCAGGCCCAGCTCACCCTCCACCGCCTTAAGTTGGCCCAGGGCGGCGTGGGAGGCAACGCAGCCAGCGCTGCCAGTGCTGCCTCTGCCGCCACGGTCCTGAACCAGGTCCTGTCCAATGTGGCCATGTCCCAGCCCCTGTTGAATCAGCTCCGCTCATCCGCCATGGTGGGGAACCCCCAAGGGGCCTTCCCGAACGGGGGCCTGGGCTTCCCCAATTCCAACTCGACGCTGGGGGCACTGGTGGGGGGAGCCTTCAACCAGAACCTCGGGAACGTGGGTCTGAACAACTACGGCGGGGGCTCAGCCATGGGCCAACAGGGTGGGGGGGACTACGGCAAGAAGACGGGGTACCCTGCCGACACGGACAGGCGCATGCAGTACGGGGGCTTCCAGGGCGGGACGTCCATAGCCACGAGTAAGGCCGGGGACGGGCAGTACACGTCCACAAACACCCAGGCGAAAATCGCAAACAACGGCGGGTTCCACCGAGAGTACTACGGCCAGGAGATGCAGGGAAAACAGTCTGGGTTTTGCGGCGGTGAACAGAAGGTCGGTTCTTATCCCGGCGCCGGACTTAAGGAGCCTTGGAAGGGAAACGCCGGCAACCTGTGCCACACCGGGAAGATGGACACGTCCGCCAACGCCAAAGGGTGGAATTCATCCGGGCAGCCGAGCCGTTCCCGAGCTGACCTGTACAATCCAGAGGAGCCTACCTTGGACCCAAAGTTCACCACAGGAGGGGCGGGCGCCGCGTTCCCAAGTGGACCTCAGGGGTTTATGGGCTTCCCGCCGATGCAGGGCGGGGAGGATCCACTGTCTGGGGGGGCCAGAACCCTTCAGTCGCATCAGGTCAACGATTACCTCGGGACCATTCCTTCCCATCTGCCGCACCAGTGCACCATCTGTGAGAAGAAGGTCTACAACCACAAGGTGGGTGAAAGGGACCGGTTGAGATGTTGCATGAGCAAAGCTCACCTCGTCAAAATGGATAGAGTATCCTGTTATGCATTTAAATGTAAAAGTAAAAATAAACAATGTTGGTACCAGATAACTTCTGAGGTAAAAAAAATCCTTAATTCAATATGCTGTAAGGTTCTGGATACATTACATTCATTGCGTACAGATGTATGGTGGGGCATATCAAACACATTCATTTCATGGGAGAGCATTCATGCATCTCCAAGTTTAACAATATTCATTTTGATTACCAGCTGTACAAATATAGGACAATTCCACACACTATTCTAAAACAAAATGAAATGGTGAAGGGAAAGGCTGTAATCGTCTACCAACTTCCTACCACTCTTGGCATTACACTTAAGAATACAAAGGGAGAGAATTGTGGAGGTTATTGACATGGCAGCACTTAAAACTATAACATATAAATCAAGTTCAAAAATCAGTTGACAAACTCTGCGTAGAAAAAGGACATACTATTAGAATAATATGACAAAGACTATTTGCAGTACTATGACAATGCCCATGTCTTCGTCAAGAATATATTATTAGTCTGGCTCTGTGATAAGACTACAGTAGCCCGCTCTCTCTCCTATGGTCTCTTTAATTCTCCCTCGACCATGAGCTTATCCAAGGGGAATGTAGCGAAGTGTGGGAGGGAGGAGGCATTACAAAACGGTACCCGAGCCCGGCTGACTCTGTGTGTCGCGGTGTGTGTGTGTGTGTGCGTGTTCGTTGTTGTGTGTTTCTCAGGACTGGGATCAGCACGTGAAGGGAAAGCTCCACCTGCAGAACCGTTCTCTGTACGCCACTGAGGGGTGAGTTCAGCTCAAACAATCCAGGCCACACAACACAAAGCTTTGTGGTGTGCACAAAATGTCAAGCCTTGTCCCGGGCTTCAGCCCCACTGACAGCTGAAGATGTATGCGCCGCATGCTTTCACCTTTATTTATAGGATGTTGTGGACACACAGACAGCGGGTTTTCCTATCAGGAACACCTCGGAACAGCAGTGGTTTCTCATTGACTCGCATTGTGACGATTTCTAAGCATTTATAAAGTTTTTGAAGGTAGTTCAAAATATCTCACTGCCCTCGCCGTTTTAAGTTTGAAGATTTGTCGCGGCTGCCGTGAACATGAGCTGTGTCACAGAATGCGAGTGGCGGCTAAAATAATCATCCCTCCTGCGGCTCCCAGCAGCGCGGCGGGGCTAACTTCCGGAGCTGAGCACCACACAGTCAGCGGCGCGTCCAACGGAGCTCCGAACACGGCGGTCAATAACTCAATGGTCTACTCTGCCCCCGGTCAAGGTAGGCTCACCCCACCCGCCCACATCCGTGATTCTCTGAGAGATTCCTTGTTCCCCTGACAATGTGGCAGACGCTGTTTGCTTTTAGACAGCAGCTATGTGGGTCAGGGGGTCTCTGTAGACAGTGGGTTCTCCCAATTAAACACTGAGAATTAAGTTGATGATAATGTTTAATTGTGAGAGCCATTATTTTCCTATTGGGATGAAGTTGAAGGTTGAATAGGAACAAACTTTTGAAGGTTTTTGGATACAGTGTTTGCCTCGTTGCCTGTAAATGCTATTATTTTAAATTATCTAAAATGTGTATATATTGAACATGAATCCTACATTCTTCACAGTATTGGGGGTTTCTTTGTCTGGTTGTGAGTCCTACAATGCTTCCTAGCTCAATGCCATCGTCAGATTAGAAGCTTACTTGTTACATATAACACATTATGGTTTGATTCTTTTAACACTTTGACTTGAGTCTCAAAACAATAGTTGCTGTGTATCCCATGAAGACGTCAGACCCTTCATGGCCATGGCCCTGTACATTTAGCCCAGATACTTGGACACAGTCGGTTCCCATGTCCAGGCGAAACGAAAAGGAGTTCAGCCTTTGCTATGGGGGCGTCTGAGTTAAGACATGATCCCCCTGAACAAATCAGCCTCCCTATGTCAGCGATCGCTTTATGAAACTGATTTAATGAGAACATTTAATCTGTACTCTGTTTCAGTTAATTTTTTTTAAAATATCCCTTCATTGTCCGATTTGTGTTTTCATCCAATATATATTTATTTTTGTTACGGGTTTGAAATTAATTTTCAGAATGTACGTTTTTTTGTATTTTCTTTTTATCCATCATATATTTTCCTGACTGTTTCAGCTCTGGCTTAATTTGTAATCTTTATCTTCATATCATATCTGTAACTTCATAGCGTTCAGCATTTAAAAACAAATGTGACTGTTTGTGCTCTCTGTTACAATCCGGTTTCATATTTTTACATGTATATTTATTTTTACACTTCATTTATGTTCTATCTATAGATGTGTCCTCAGGCACCAATTTGCCCTACTTACCAGCTGCAGGAATGAAGAGTTACCCCATGGCAGCCGTCGGATTTACCTTACACCAGCCGGGGGCAAAGGTCAGACAAATGTTTGGCTTCTTACACTGCTGATTTAACAAGGTTTTTCCTCTATGTAAATCCTTTTTCCTGATAGATTAAGGGGTACATCGTAGATGATACCACGTAGCCCCAAACACACAGAGGCTCATTGGGCCTAGTCTAATGTGACAGACTGAATGGGAATGTTTTCTGACCTAAGCTGGTAATGGGTTGAATCTTGTTATGCTCATCATATCTACAAATTGACTCCTATATGTCCACTGTTTCACTTTTCAATGAGGGAGTAACTGAGCAAAAGTAACAAGCAGCGTGTTGTGGTTCTCACTAGTGAACACAATTGTGTTTGGATTTATGCAACATAATTACCACATTAACACATCCCATTTGCATACACATACATATTGCGATGTACTAATTAGTAGTAATATTCAATGATATCAGTTACAATATATTCCATATTAGATTTGTAGATTAATAATTCCTTAGTATCTCTTCCTACCTAGTTTTTTTTTTTCTTTACTATAAGGTTCTCCAGAATGATACTGCAAAATTATCATTATTTTCGCTCTTCATTTCCTATTATCAGTTGAGGAGTTTCCCTGTTTTCTGTATATTACTATTGTCCACGATTTTTTTTAATTTCAGCTTGTAGTTGCGATCAGCAGGTTAAAAATGATTTCAGCAGTCAGACTCATTGTGGTCGGTTAGCATTACTAGACTAGTCTAACACAGGGGCCCTTTAAGTAGAAAGTGTATAGGTTAGTACATTGTAATGGGGCAATGTTTGAGTAGCAGATGTGGACAAGTGGACAGGGGTATGGGCGGTAGACAGCTGCTGGATCTCAACGCAACACTCACACAACACTTCTTTGCCGTTTCCCTTCGAACCAGATATCACAAATGGCCTGTTAGTGTTGGTTCAGTTGCATAATTGATATGTGAAGTTGGATTTAAACGGATTCACTGTAGAGACAGAGAAGAAAAAAGCAGTCTGATATAGGCTGATAATAATGCCATTGTTTAGGACATTTCTTCATTTGCAATTGTTTAATTATCCAGCCCCTTACCCCTTAGTAAAAGAGGAAAATAGTTTCAAGAGAACATTACAGTTTTACAAGCACAGGGGATAAAGGGATATACAACCAAACAAGTCCAATACTTAGTAGTCACAGCTCTTGGCAATCAGTTAGTACGGCCATTGTTTCACAAATCTCTTCTACTTGTTTAATGGCTGACCCCCCCCAATCCCCTCCCAAAGTGTCCCCACGAGTGAAAGTAAACAGTCACAGCCTCTTTTCCGCAATTAATTTAGCGTATTCCCCGAGGCACACCCCTCAGTCTCCACTCACTAGTCACCCCCTCCCAGGCTGCCGCAGATTGCTTCAGCGTCTGTGCGCCTGCCCCCCCCGACGTGGGCTGAAAACCAGCAGCTGCTGCTAGCCGTCTGCTGGGCTGAAAAGTAAAACCCAGTTGACGGTTGGTGCGAGCGCGTTGGGGTGATGCGCCACAGCTGACCGAGAGGAGAGGGCGCTTGCCTCCGATGCGCTTGCCATGCCGTTGCACTCAGACTACGCATCTATGCATGGTTTCGATCTTGTTCTTGGACCGACGCATCTTAAAAATCGTAGATTTACTGTAGAATATTGAAGGCTACTCTGATAGACTCACTCACCTACATACTCACACACACACAAACTCACACACTCGCACACTCACTCACTCATTAACTCACTAACACTTTGCTTCTCGTGTTATCGGACAATATTCATAATTATGTCCAGCACGCAAATTACAGCTAGCATAAGTAATATATTCTTTATTTGTCATATTTGGTGAAATTCTCTTTCCATCCCTACAGCATTCAATGAATCAAATGCTCAGACAAAAACAAGGGAATGATCTAGAATCTGCAGCTGTTGCCGACTCTTATAAGCCTGTCGAATCATTTCATGAAGCCTGGATACAATTATTGGATGGCCTACCTGTCTGTCTAGCTGGGTGGGCCACCTGCGCCCGCTCTGACCGGTCAATCACTGTGCAGGAGCTGAGGCTTCCACAACACTAGGCAGACCTGTTGCTAAAGCTAGCGAGCTAGTCATGTATTTTTAGTCATGTAAAATCTGACTCACAACGGCTTGTTTCTCCAAATTGCGTACCCAAGATTTAAAGTAGCTACACGATATTTTATTCGGCCGAGCGTTTGAGTGAATCACTGAGTAGATAACTTCTTTGATTGTCATTAGAACAAAAACCAAAAATATATACAGTATATTATGTATTTTTTGTTCATATCAAAATTGTAAGTACGGTAAGTATGTAAACGCATCTATTCCAATCTTCTGTTCATCTTTCTATTGTTTTGGGTAATAGTACATTTCTCTCCATTAAGGAATATTTCTAAATGGCCATTGGGACTCCCACAGTCACTGTTTCCACCCACAGTAGGAACCACTTATTTTGTTCTGCTACGTGGACTAATGTTAGCAAGCTATAAACACACACCTGTCTGAGCCCAGCAGGTGGGGTTTTAACTGTTGTTCAGGCTATCAAAGAGCGAACACACACACACACACACACACACACACACACACACACACACACACACACACACACACACACACACACACACACACACACACACACACACACACACACACACACACACACACACACACACACACACACACACGTACAACAATAAACAGACACACACACACACACACACACATGCAAACATTAACATGTGTGCACATACAAACAAACAAGCAGACATTGAATACACACACACACACACACACACACACACACACACACACACACACACACACACACACACACACACACACACACACACAAACTAGTAGTGTTCATTGGCAAACTCCCCCCTACCTAACAGAATATCTCGGGAAGAGCCATGAAGCACAAGAGAAATAAACACATGGCTTATTGATGGAAGCAGAGGCTCACGCCCCCGTACGCCCAAAGCGCCCCCATCCTACCCCTCCCTACCCCTCCCGGGCTGGATGGGTGTTAGGTTTCGGCAGGGTAAGCAGGGTAAGCGGGGCAGAAAGGTGATCCGGGGCTCCGGGGTGCAGGCCTCCCGCTGCAGGAGCGTTTAGAGAATCTGTGAAATGGACCAGACCATCTGCCCGTTGGGATCCACCAAACTCGGATCACCACTTTTCAACAACAAACACGACTCGGTCCCTCAGCACTCCCCGGCCGTCCGCCTGGATGCGGTCGGTTAAATTCAGGGAAGGAAAATCAAAGCAGGGTTGAGGTTTGAGTCGAAAGGTTGATACATAAATATGTACTAAAAGTACTGTGTTAAAAGTCCCTTACAAAGAGAAACTTATTGTTTGATTTTGACAAACCAAATTAATTTCAGTTCACACAAACCGATAAACCTTTTTTTGTTCACACAAGCAGTGTGTATAATTGCAAATTATCACAAGTGATTATGTAAAGGCAATCAAAATACGATACGTGTTACACCAGCTGTTGATGGCAACAAATATACATGCAATATATTGGCCATTATCACTTGTCATACACTCTTGTTTGTTATTCCAACGTGTTTTGTTTTTAGCTTGGCTTCAGCGCAGTAAAAATGGTGTCCTGTTATGCTACCATATAACAGGACACATTTTGCTGACTGGTTTCAAAATACTTGTTATTTACATCCTTAGTTATGCTAGTTTCTCAAAATAACAAAGCATTACTCTCAAACTCTCATATAAGGCAATGCACAGATTTCGAATCACACAAAATATACAGTGTCATTTTGCAGTACAATCTCAGCTGCAGTGAAATGTTGGATGAAGTGGTCAAACCAGGTGTTGAGATTAACACCATTTGCTCCCGGGAGCGGCCAAGCCTGATGGCCGTGTTCAAGCGGCAGGGGCCTGGCTGTAAAGCCACGAACAAGCCTGGATCCAAGAGGTTCTCAAGCCAAACCACAGCGGGTGCAGCCACCGCTGGGCCAGACTACCATCCAATCCAATGTTGTGAGGTGGTATCGTCGACAGCCTATTCCTAGAGCTGTTTAATGGTCTCAATCCATGGCGCCCTTTCTCTCGTGTTATGGTAAGGAAAGAGCCTTTAATATAATCCTCATCACTCAATATAACTGCCCCTATCTGAAGCTGTTAATGTCCGTTTGGCTGGCCACAATCTATATGCGTTGTTTCCAGCCTGATTTTTCAGTCAGACGTTGAGAGGTTATCTTTCAATTGGGGTTACGGGAATGATAACGCTGCCTGGGCTATTCTTTCCCCCACTTCTGGAAATGAATGACATAGTGTCTTTGGTTGCATGGTCAACACTGTTATCTCGTATTTTGTTTTATGAAGTCATATAATACACAAAAAAAGTGAATTGCTCGATATCAGCTAATGCCGAGCATTAACTGCAAAAATATGCACCACCAATTTATACAACTTGCGATTGTTTATTTTCAATCACGGTGAATAACTCGCTGCAGTTCCATCCAGTTCCTTCCTGTGCTCAGTCTCTCTTGGGCCATTTGGCCGGTGTGCATGTCCAACACCTATACATTTAGCGACAGCTTACGTGTCAGCGGGATTTGGCAGGCGCGTGCGTACATCAACAGGCTAAACCCAGTTCAAGACCCTCGCAGACTCATGTTCTGTAGGGCTCTCTCACTCCGCGCCGTGTAGAGTGGCCACTGGACCCGCTGTCAAGTGTCTGTTAGTGTTTGGCTTTTCTCCGGACAAATTCCCTGTAAAAACAGGCTTGGTCGGGGGAGGCCAGCCGGTGAGGTACTAGGTGCACTAGCGTTTCTTCACACATGTCGCTGTCCGTCAAGCGTCAGCTGGTGAAGTCATGGAAGGGGGAGGATGGGGTGGGGTGCTGGATGTGGACGAAGGGTGCTAGGAGGAGGTGCTATGGGAAGAAGGAGGATTAAAGGAGGACAGAAGGGCTTTAGAGTATTTACAACTTTACAATCTGAGATGTTATTAGGACGTGGGCCACATCTGCCACCTTTTGGATGAGCAACAGGCACTGGATTTAGCAGATGAGGATAACCTCTATTTATAAATGTCATAGATGTTGGAATGCAGTTAGCTTGAGTTTCGTTATAGGGTGGATTTTAATTTAAGTCTGCAAACAAATAATAGATAAAGCACTTTCTGGCATCCTTGAACAACAACAAGCTTAAAATTGTATGCCACACCTGTGTCATCAACAACCTGCCAACCAACCTTCAAGTCATTGTATTGCTGTTATACAACCCGTTAACTTATGTCTTCATGGTGTGCATGAGATGAAATTCTTTGCGTGTACGAAAACATCTTAAATGATAAACTCCAATATCAAGCTAGCTTTAGGATCAAAATCACCAATCTCGCCACTGATCCCTGGAAAAACAACTGTTGAACATTTTATATCCCTTCCCTCCTAAAAACGGTGCAATGCCATTGTGAATGGCAATTTGTTGGTGTCAGGGAAATATTTTAACTAGCCACAGCTGCCCTTACCCATTTCAAAAGGTTCTCCGCAGGCTAGCCCTGGCCGGATCATAAACCAGCCTCTCCAACATGACAGAAATGTCACGTAAAGTTGCTGAAGAGATGATCTTCTCCACAGCCGTTTGGCAACTTACTCACTGCCTGAGGACAGCCATCAAGGTTGACCTCCGGCTGGCTTATCTCCAGAGGAGTTGTGGCTGCTCCATACAGAGCAGAGATTGGGTTTAGTGCTTAGGGCTTGCTGGAAACACTAATTACGACCGGAGAAGAAAGCCAAGATTGTTGTGCTATTCTTGACTGACTGCTTTTTGGATTTGATTGACTAAAGCCAGTCCAAGACGGTCAGACAGACAAAACTTCCCTGCTACGTGTCACCGGCTGCTCTCCTTGCAACTTTCTGTATCCATAAACGAGTGTGTCGGTAAAATAATTGGCTTCATAACCAGTAGTCGGACCTTGGGGCGGGGGCAGGGGCTCTCGTTATTTGGCAACCCGGGGGGGGGGGGGGGGGGGGGATTAGTGACACAGGGTCAAAGATGTCAGAATGTTGGCGGGCCCTAGAATCCAAACAGGGACATTCTCATTATCACCGCGACACTTTCACCGCATCGCACCCTATTTATAGAATCCAACAGGCCCACACGCACGGCCGTTCATAGGGAAAACAACAGGGAATGACCAGCTTAGTGACAAACAATTAGACCTGGGACTCCCTGGTTTACAACTGACTTGTCCGCCTTAAGGCAATACCACTCCACCAATGTGTGCCCATGCCACACAACGCCATCAATGTCCTCAAGAATTGACAGCACTTCCAATCCACAATGGATGAGTGACAACAAGCCGTTTAGAGATAATCTGTATTTCAAAAATGGGGTGTTATGATTTGCGTCTTACTCTTTCATTGTGTTTTCCAGCCGTTTCCACCCAGGAAGTCCACGCCGGGACGGGTCGTCCACATCTGCAACCTCCCAGAGGGGAGCTGCACCGAGACTGATGTCATCAACTTGGGACTGCCCTTCGGGAAGGTCACCAACTACATCCTCATGCGCTCAACAAGCCAGGTAGCTGCATGCTATAGGCTACATGCCTCCGTTGCTGTTTATGGTACATTTGTGGTACTATTGTGACAAAACAGTAAGTTTGTCTTGTGACGGGTCTAGCCTGGAGCTGTGCTTTTCAGTGTTTGGTTACTTTCGGCTTTTTGCATGCACAATGTGTCAGCTGGCCTTTACGAGATCTGCTGAGCGCAGATGTTGCGGCCATGCCAAGTCGTAGCCTTGGAAAATGAAATGCAAACGTTAATATTGAGTGCTTTGTCATAACAACAAATTGACCGTTTTACAGCATCGCAGAATGACACCCAGTGTGTCAGGTTCTCTGTTCATCGTTTCTTACGCAGCATCATCAAATTTAAGTTGTTGCTAAAATCTGTGGTTACGCGCGTTAACTTAACTAGACGAAAAGCAATGAAATACAATACGGTGTGAGCATGATCGTTTGGGTAGACACGGGATATGCCAAAAATGTTTGACAGACACCCCTGCGAGCCGGGGCTGTTAAAGTGTCAGACGGGACCTGTAATTCAGCTGTTTTTCCACCAGGCCTTTCTGGAGATGGCCTTTGTGGAGGCAGCTCAGGCCATGGTGCAGTACTACCAGTTGACACCTGCCATGATTAACGATCAAAAGCTCCTGATTCGGATGTCCAAGCGATACAAGGAACTCCAGCTGAAGGTCGGTCTGCACAACGACTCTGTTTATTGCCGGCTCTATTTTGGTAGTGGTGTGTGACGAACAGTGTGGATCATGGCTCATGGTTCGAAGCACAGGACCTGGTTTAAAAGTGTGACATTGTACTGTGAAGCTATATTTTGTCTTTTGTTTTCCAAACAGAAACCAGGAAAGGATGTGGACACTATTATTTATGGTATCAACTCCCAGAGAGTGCGAGGGGAGATGCCGGAGCCTGAACAGTAAGGACCACTTCCCTGTTTGAAGTTTCTTAAGTTATAAAAATACAAATAAAAAGTGATTGATCAATTGAATAGGAAGATAAATCGAACAAAGTCAATAAATTATCTCAAATATGTACATATTTATATGCATATAAATATTTCCACCAGTTCAAACAGGCATCAAGGTATTCGCGATGCGTGTTTGACCGTTGTCCTGCGGTATCGTTGCCGGGCTCTGGGGGTGAATGCGTGCCTTGACTCCGATCCTTGTCTCCTGCCCTCAGCTACGTCCCGGAGAGGGCTCGCTCCAGGAGTCCCATCAGCCGCTCCCTGAGCCCGCGCTCCCACAGCCCCAGCTTCACCTCCTGCAGCTCCGCCCACAGCCCCCCGGGGGGGCCCGCCGGCCGGGGGGCCAACAACGGCCAGGGCCCTCGCCGCGGCTCCTGGGACTGGAGCTGCCAGCAGCGCGGCCGGGGCGAGGAGGAGAGGGAGCGGGAGAGGGACGAGCAGCACTGGAGGAACGGGACGGGCGGCGAGGAGGACTGGAGCGGCGGAGGGGACTGGCGGGGGGGGAAGCACTACCCCAAACCCATGGACCGGATTAGCCCAAGATCTGGAGACCAGCGAGGTGGGGGAGGTGGAGGAGGTGGGGGAGGTGGAGGAGGAGGAGGAGGAGGAGGAGGAGGAGGAGACGGGATGAGGGGCGGCAGAGACAACTGGTACCCCCGGGGCAGCCCTCAGGGAATGCCCTTCAACTCCTACAGGAACCAAGAGGAGGACTTCTATCCAAAGGAGCAGGGCTACAAGACGGAGAAGCCCCCCAGGGCGCCGTATCAGAGGCACGAGGCCAAGCCCCGGAGGAGGGACGGCCCCGGGGACTACCACAGCCGCACCCGGCATTCCGAGTCGGACATGACAGAGGAGATGTGTTCCAGAACGCCGGAAGACAGGAGGCAGAGTTCACCGGGAAGAGGAAGGAGCAAAAAGACAAGTCGGAGGCATGGCCCCAAGGAGAAGCAGGAGAGCCAACCCGCTCCTGGGAATCCTGCAGGGAATACTGCTGGGAATACTGCTGGGAATACTGCTGGGAATACTGCCGGGAATACTGCCGGGAATACTGCTGGGAATACTGCCGGGAATAAGGCTGGGAATACTGTAAGCAAATAAACTCTTTCATTTTTTCCTTATACATTGATGGAACATAACACATTCCTGCTGATAAAACTAATATAATCTGGAATAATTCCTTATTGTTGGGTTGTTTAAAGGAAAGCCAACTCTAGAATAATTATGAAAGTAAATAAATACAACTACTACTACTACTACTGCTACTAATAAGAAATAGTAGCAGTAGGGCTATGGATTCCTCCTGCTCGAATTAAAGATTCTGCATACACACCGCAATATCTGATTATAGAGTGGGAATGGGTTTGGTTTTCCTTTAGACAATTCAAGTGTACTGTGGGGTAGATTTTTGATCTGTTAAACATGCATGTGTTTATCTCTTGCTTTAGGGCAACCAGTTGAAGGAAAGATCGTCTTCTCCTCAGCAAAGCAGAGCAGAAGCAAACCAAAAAGTGGTTACAGCATGTGTGAAGGAAAATCAAGTGAGCCTAATGCTATCTATCTATCGACCGATCCGTGTGTCTGTCTGTCTGTATCTATCTCTCGCTCTCTCTAGCAATTGAGCCATCTATCTTTCTTTCTCTAGCTCTCTATCTTTCTATCTATCTAGCACTCTCGCTCTCTCTCTCTCCTCCTATATATCTGTCTGTCTGTGAGAGATAGCTTTGGGACATTGTTGACCCCCCCCCCCTTCCTGCTCTGCCCCCAGGTGGAGGTGTGCGAGGAGAGCGGCGAGGACACGGAGGGCGATTGCTGGTACCCCGGCAACATGGAGGAGCTGGTGACCGTGGACGAGGTGGGCGGCGAGGACGACTCCATCGTGGAGCCCGACCTGCCCGAGCTGCTGGAGGGGAGCTCCTGCTCCGGGGACCAGCAGGACCCGGGCCGAGAGCTACAGGCCGCCGCCGCCGCCGCCGCCGCCGCCGCCGCCCCCCCCGCACCGCGAGACGTCCCAGAGCAAGAGAAGAGCCCTGAGCCCTCCGAACCAGCGGCCCCCGCTGGTTCGGAGCTCCTCCCCCCCAGGGAGGAGCTCCTGGAGGTCCGTCCCCAGACGGGGGCGGCGTCGGAGGTGGAGGTGGAGGTGGTGGCGGAGGAGGAGGAGGAGGAGGAGCCGGTCCAGATGGAGGCCCCTGCGCAGCCGCTCCACGCGCTGAACGACTTCCCGGGCCAGGAGCTGAAGGCGGCCCTGGAGGAGGCCCGCGCTGAGGTCCGAGCGGAGGAGAGCTCCGCGCCGTCGGAACAGGAGCAGGCGGCCGGCGCATCCGAGGACAGCATGGTCCAGGACGCGGCCCCCACCCCCGAGACAAATATTAAGGAAACCCAGCACAAAGAGGAAGCTCCTAAAATGGGTAACCATGAAGTGATGCTAAGAGTTTAGTTAGAGCTTACTTAGACACAACTCTAGATAATTAGATGCTTCGATACTAATCCATAGTGGGTGTATGTATTAAAATGTCTTTGGGGGTTTTCTTCCCAGGTGTCCATAACATCACAAACAACCTGTATCAGACGCGGTCAGAGATCGAAGGTCACTCGCCGACGCGAGAACAGGACCGGGTCATCAGTGAGCACAGCATTCCTCTAGGTGAGTGGAGCACCGGTTAATGACGAGGCTTAAACAAGGTCCTTCGTAGACAACGCCTATTTTTTAAGAATGAGTCTGTTTGATTGTATTGTTTGGGATTTCAGGTGAATGTATTGCTGCTGCATATTGTACTGCAATAATATTCATGTCTGCATTTTTACCTTTTGCATTACCAGTCAAAAGAAATTGGTGTAAAATTAGGATAAAAAAACAATTTATCTACAAATTTTCTAAGAATAGAAAAAGAATGGTGCGAAAAATTCAAACCTCAAAGAACCTTTTGTTCATGACCCTTTTGTGTCTGATCCATGCTATTCCTGTTCACTCTTGGCTTCAGTCTAGTGATAAAATAGCTAATACAGATACAACAACCTGTTGCATTAGCACTCTTAATTGAGTGGAATCTGAAGGGATGAGCACGGTGTCGGTTGCTCGCTCGCTTCTTCCTGGCGGGTACTATTTTGGGTGAGCACGTCGTGAACCGCGCCCGTGGACGGAGAGTATTTATATTACCGTGAGGGCTAGGATGACAGCCCAGCACATGACCCTGTCGCCTGGGTGAGGTTTTACCTCCTAGAGGTTATGATGTCATGTGCCAACAGCAGGCTACTGAACCCCTACGCACACATACATACATAGGCGCGCAATCAATGGCAGCCATTATCAATCTCTGGCGTCTCGTTACGTCAAAGAATGCTGTAACTAAAATGGTTTTACATTAGAATCCCGGTGGAGCACGGCATCATAATAAGATATTAAAAAATCATTGCCAGTGAGAAAAACATGACAATTTTTTTGTGCTGCACGATTAATCGAATCACAATTGCAATTGCGATATTGTATAACCGCAAAAGGATGAGATTTTTTTTTTTTCTATTTATTTTATTTCGTTTTACTATTGAGAAAACCTAACAAGTTTGCACTCCAGAAATGCCTTTATTTTGAAAAAGATTTTTTTATTATTATTTATTTAATATTTTATTATTATTTATTTAATTTTTTTTAAATATTGTTATTTTTAAACCAGTAGGCCTACGTTAAACATTTTTTAGATTTGTATTTTTTATGCTAGTTTAAGTTTGTATGTTATGACTTGAGAAATAAACATTATTATTGTAGTGTTGTCGGGCAGTTTGTACGTGTTCCATTCTGAAACTCGTTCTCTCCAATGGCTGCATTCCAACAGGGGTGGAGTTCATCGTGCCGAGAGCCGGGTTTTTCTGTAAGCTGTGTGGCCTCTTCTACACCAGTGAGGAGACGGCCAAGACGGCCCACTGCCGCAGCACCGTGCACTACAGGAACCTGCAGGTACGCCCCGTTCCAGGACACGAACACCATGCCGCCCATTGAACACATTTGAAACTCTGGGTCCTTTTATTGATGTCTATATTTGGGCTGCGCGATTATGGAAAAAAATCATAATCATGATTACTTTGGGCAATATTGAAATCACGATTATTCAAACTATCATTTTTGAGTTTGAAATCATAATGCATTTATTCAGCATTTCTCTCCAATAACACACTTTGTCACTGAGAACTTTTAAATTCCCCCTTAAATAAATACACAATGTTCAAATAGAGAATAATGCACAAATATGTATCCAGCTGTTCGTTCGATCCTTTATTTAACCAGGCAAAAGTCTCCTTGAGATTTAAATCAATTTGAGAGAGACCTGGCCAGGAGGTCAGCATAGAAACTGACAATAAATGTATGTTTCATACAAACTAAAATCGCACAATTTGCACACATTCAAAAGATTTTCACATGTGGCCCCACATGTGTCCCCCTTCCGTACATAGCTTATCACTTTAAAATAAATAACAAACATATAACTGACAGCTTTACCTGCTTGTCGTCCAATGGGGGGTTAACTTAAAACGTACTCGTGGGGAAGTCTTCAATATTGAAGATACTGTCGTCCACTATTGGTGCTCCTTCACTTGTGAATGTAACGCGCAACATGAAAAACCGCCAAGCTCAAAAAGTAAAGATGTGGTCAATGACTGCAATTACCCACCCTGAGGGGCGAACAACATGTAAACGGAGGCCTTTCAGTGGTTGCTTTTGTCCAAGATGTCTGATAATGCACACACATTCTCAGCCGGGAATCGAACCCCTTACCCTGGCAACGTTAATGTCAGGGGATCAGGGCACCATGACCGTGTTTTATTAAGTGTAATCGAAGTTGGCGGCATTGCCAAGTACAGTAGTTATTTTAAATTCCGTCTCTTTATATTAGTCCTATTTGCTTCAGAGAGACACTGGGCCAATATGTATGTGTCGCTCACAAGCACGCACACAAAGTGTACATTACAAAGTCACTATTAAGCAGCCGGAACCGTTGCATGCAAGCTCTTCTCCGTAGCACAGCTGTGGATGGATCCAGGATCAGAAAAATCCTCTGCCAAATAGTGCAACGAATCACAGCAGGCAAAGATCCTGCAAAACAGCTGGGACACATGGCCAACCGCTGTCCTCCGTCCGTGGGCAATTTGTTATTATATTATATGTGTGTATATATATATATATATATATATATATATGTGTGTATATAATGTATATATATTTGTTAAGTCATACATTTCCTGAATGGCATCTTGATGTTTTTAAGTTGTCCAACAAACCATTAAGCTAGTTTGTACATCAAGCACCAATGTGTTTCTAGGAAACTTTAAAGCTTGGGTTATTTTAGAAAAAAGAATTGTGATGTACAAAAACAGAAAGAAGTCTGGTGTCTGTAGCTTGGATTGGATTGCCTATCGGTCTGCTGACCTACGTACATTGCTACCTGCGTATATTCTTCCCGTGCACTAGTTGGGTATAACTGAGGACCTATTGCTCAAGCTAGCAAGCTAGTCATGTGGTTTGGGGGAGGCCTTTTTTTTCATGCCTGGCATACTTTCAAAATCAAACTAAAATCGGTCTGGTTGCTCCAAATGTCCTACTCTATCTTTACATAGCTTGACCGTTACATATGGTAGTTAAATTGAGATATAATACAGAACAACACTAGTAGAATTGGTACAGGGCGATTGAATGGAACAAATGTTCCAAACCCAATTCAATTGAACGATTTCTATAAACACGGTCACCATATTTGGCCTTTTGCAGAGCTAGTGCACATCAGCAGAATGTGAGCATGAGACAGCTGATGCCCAGCACCAAGGGCGAGTATGGAACAGCTGATAGGTCGATAGTCGATGCATGCCATTATTTTCAGACCAATCCGCAGACGCGTATTAGTCTGGGACCTCGCAGTTCATTTTTGATATTGGAGGTGCATATAAAAGGGTGCAGACCGAAATGCCTCTTGACACAATGAGACAGAGCAAATAAAACATGAATTGGAAGATTTGTCTGGTTCCCAGGCTAGTGATAATGTGCAATGAAAGCAGTTAACGAACTATGGCCTTCATGTTGTATAGCAGATGTATGTTTCTCCCATGATTGTTAATGTGGCTGGATGTCCTTCCCTCTCTTCTCTAGATTCTAATCCAGAGCCACATTTGTGATCAAAGGGGATAGGGTTTATTCCGTTCGGGCCCCCCAATTAACTATGGCATTTCCAATACAAATTAGAGCATCAACTTCTAATCAACTTTCTTTTAAGATGAGCGGACAAATTTATTTTATCAACTTTTAGAATATCTTTAGTTGAAGAATATATGTCATACACACATTCGCTTTCCATTCATCTAATCATTTTATTGTTTTGTTATTATTTGGGTAATTTCTAGAGAAGCTGGGAATTCATTTTTACATATTGGGTTTCAAATTAAATGCCATTCTTTGTCTGTCCTCAGAAATACCTGACAGAGCTGGCAGAGGAGAGTCTGCTGGGGGCAATGACACAGCAGCCATATTCAGAATGACCTCAGCCACCTGTGACCTCGCACCTGTGCTTTCTGATCATCAGACTCTCACAATGTGTTTGGATTGGTTCTCTTGTTACCTTACCCGTATATAGTGTACACTTTAAATGACGTATAGCTGGGATTATGACACTTACCAAGCACTGCAAATCTATCGGTGTGCCGTGTATTGTTCGCATAAACAAGCGTGCGAGTGTTGTAGTATTTGCATGTGTGCAGACCATCTTAATTGAGTGAATGCGATGGTAATGGTAACCGCTATGCATCATGGGATAGAAGTGAAATAAGTGCATATTTAGCACACTTCTTTTCTGGTGCATTATGGGTATTCGGTATTGCACTATATAGGGAACCAGATTTGTACACTCAAATTTCGGACAGCACTACAAAATAGTGACGCCACAAATAGGGCACTATATCGGGCATGACTAAGTCAACCAATTGGAACACGGCATCAGAGTCTGCTTGGTCTATGAAAGGCTATACAAGACGGACTAAACTCAAAAGTGGGAATGTTTAATATTGGCAAAACTTGCTGGTCTATTTACTGGACAAAGTGCTTAAGGGAGGAAAAACTTAAGAATATCTTATTTGTCGTGAATCTTTTACAATAACAAAAGATTCATTTATTTTAAGGGATTCAGTGCCTTAATTTTGTGCCTTATAAGCAATTTTGTAATTTATTTTAAATGTGTAATATGGCATTGAAGCTCAACTCCAAATAGTTACAATTTCAATCGAATACTGACAAAAAAAACTGCAGGGAGATCAGCGATTATTTAATGTTATCATACATGTTGTGAAAATAGTGGTGTTATGAATTTCATTTTTATGGAGAGATAATGCGATGAATCTTTGAAAATATATGATCCTAGCAATTTGATAATACATTGTGAGTGGCAAAGATGACTTGTAATTATATTATACAAAATGGTTTTACTCAGTTGACGAAACTGAGATCAGTTCTCAGGTTTTATTGCATTTGTTAAAAGCAATTTAATGTGGCAGCATAGATGTGTATATTATAGTTCAAAACATGGGCCTTCTCTTCTTATTTCTTCAGTCCCTTTATTTAGTTTACTGGAATAACTCATTTATTTAAATAATTTATTTAAAAAGAATTCGGTTTTTTTTTGGTGTTGGCTCTTGAACTCGAATCCCAAGAGGATGTTTATAATGTGTGTCATTATTTGAACGCCTTAAGAGGAACTCAAACTGGACCATGTGTTTATTGAAATGAACAATGCTTCTAACAGATGCGATAGTGAACACCATTTGTGTTTGATTATCTGTTTTATACACTGTGAATTCTGATCCTTCAATGCCAAAGATCTTTTTCTGGGAAAACCTTTTCATATTAATGTTTCTGATGGATAAATAAAATGACTTTAATAAATGTTTTAAAGATGGTGCTTATCTTTGTTGGACATGTTTGTAATAAAGAGAGCAGAGCTATATTTCAGAATAAAATGCCAAACATAATCATAATTACCATGCACAGAAGGCTATGTTTTTAGACACACAGCCTACAAAATAAAAACACAATATATCAGAGATGTTTGAACATAGAAGTAGTAAGTAAGTCTTATCATGTATTCACATACATTCTGACAGGCCTCTCTTGTTGATACTGTAGCCACTATTTAGTTTATATTTAAATAACGAAAAACAAAGGCCATGTAATAAATATTCTCATATCAATATATTTTATCTGCATTGGCCGACCTTACCACGACAGACCCACTAATACTAAATAGTAAAGATACTTGATGTTATTATCATATTTAGTGGGTTTCTGTTCGTACGGATTGCGGTTGCTAATTTACATTAAAAAAATGAATATATTTTTTTTTGGGTTGTTCGGGTTGGGAAACTAAATGCAATTCAATTTAGATGCAAAATACGTGATACCAGTAATGTAAAATACATAATATTATGATTAATAAATAATAATAATAACAATGCAAATACTTACTGTGATATAAATTATATATCTTGCTTTTATCTCATCTTATTCCAGATTGAAAAACATCTGCGTAGACTAGAGTATATAGCCTAAAGGAGAAGGTACAGTGAGTCTGACACTTGTATTGTCCAAGAACGCCCCCATGCGCTGACACAGAGAACCAACTGCACACAAAGGGGGCGGTCGTGGACAAGTTGTTCTCTCTGTAAACACTCTATACTCTGTACATAATGTTCCTTCTGATACCCTATTCGTTTTTTGTTTTGTTTTTACATTAAAATAATATCACCCATTCGTACCTTTACCCTCATGAAACTTCTTCTAAATATTATTTTAAATACCTTTCGCTAAACCTATTTCTGGCGGTTTTCCACCTATTTCTAATGGAAAGAGTATCCAAATAAGTCTACTCATAACATTAGCCTTGTTTATTGCTTCAAGAACAGATGAAGCCCATACGTGTAAGATGCTGTTCCGCTATTAAACAGAGAGGGGGCAGCAACTTGTAGAATTCTCGGGAAGAAAAAGTCCATTCTAGATTCTGATTGGTCCTTTGATTTATAAAGCCCTAGCCGTCCAGCCAATCAGGTAAGAAAAACACAGATGTACGTGCTAGAAGTTGCTGGGTAGAAAAAACGCTTATAGAACAGCCGTCTATCAGAGTTCAGAGCTCCCTTGGACAGCAGACACGGTCAGTCATTGTTTTTTAAAAAGTTAAATCAAAAGAGAGGACATCTAATTGCGGTATTGCATGGCACATCACCAGAACGGTGCACGAAACGATCCATAAGAGATCGACCGAGTGGGACTTAAGATTTAAACCAGAAGGGTTGTTTTGTTTTGCATTTTCTCGACGTGGAAACGCAAAGCCAACCCGAACCCGATAACGACGGGTCACGTTGCATTGTGTGCATCGGGGGGTGTTTGGACACTGTAAACAGTGTTGCATGTAATCCTATTTTTGACGCAGTTGATTGTGTTGACAGTGCAGCAGACGCGGATCCCCCCCACCCCCCGCTGGCTATTGTTTGTCAACACAGTCCGTATGAATGGAGGGGGGAGGGGGAACGGTGTGTGACGCACTATGTTTGACAATGTTTTAAACCTACCGACCGATCGACCTTTTTAATTGTCTTCTTCATGTTCGTCCCTTTCAGGTATCATCCGATATTCCCTGATCGCACGAAGTTGCTCTGCCAAACACATTTTTATTTTTCTAAACATGGCAACTGAC
The DNA here is from genome assembly GCF_026213295.1 of Gadus chalcogrammus. Lineage (NCBI taxonomy): Eukaryota > Metazoa > Chordata > Actinopteri > Gadiformes > Gadidae > Gadus > Gadus chalcogrammus. Next base: position 23,053,248 of record NC_079414.1, on the reverse strand, counting down.
TGCGAGGCCTGGCTGAACGCGAACCCCGTCGGTGAGTACTTGTGGTGATGCGTACACCATGTTTAAATGCCCTTACAGCTGAGCATTGCGCTACGGAGCGAGGCTGCTGGCGTCGCCTGATCTGGGCCATGGGGCGGAAGTTTCGTTGTTGTTTTTATCTGGTCTTTTTTTCTTGTGCAGTCATTACAAACGTCAACACGAGTGCTTTCATTCTGGTGCTCAATCAGCTTTTTTATGCTGAGCATCATTACATTCCTGTCACTAAGCTACTGGGTAGATCAAATATTATCTAGTATCACAATGTTATGTTTGATGAGGGAGAGCACAGATCATGAGCATATATTCATTCTAAAGCCGGGTTTCTCTTTATTGAAATCCAACAGAGGCTGACGACCTCAGCGACTCCTTTCTGTCTGGGGAAGAGGAGAACGGAGGAGCCGTGCCCTCCAGCAACAACATCAACGCGGCCAACAACGAGATCAATGGCAACTGGATGGCCCCCAGCAACAGCATGCACGAAGCCCGCCTGAAGGCCAAGGCCAAGCGGCGGCTGAGGAAGAACTCGTCGCGGGACTCTGGGAGAGGGGACTCTCTGAGCGATGGGGGAGACCCCGGCAAGGGCTCAGGAGTGGGCTCCACCAGCCCCAAGAGCAAGCTGCTGGACAGGAAGTCTCGCCTTGGCAAGGGCCGAGGCCTGCCAAAGAAAGGTGCCGGAATATAGTCTTAAGACATGAGTCTTTTTTTATTTTTTATAATGGTTTTGTAATAATTTTGTACAGATGAATATTGGTAGATTTACATTTAGGGCACTTTAAGGGCGATTTTTAAGATTGGAAGGGAGCTTTGGTGACACTGGTCGGCTGTGTCAGATAGAGCAGTGCGAGTCAAAGTAGCACGTCTAAAGGAACAACAAGTCACTAGGCACATTAGCATTTGCTTCTGCTTTGAAGCCCGAGCAGGAAGCAACAGGTTTGGTGCGTGAGGTGTCGCTGGGAGGCCACCCTGGCATGGCTGGCTGGCCGTGAGATGTATTCCAGTCTCGAAAAATCTGACTTTAGATGCAAATCTAAAGTCTGCTGGCAGACCAGCTCTGGGTTTCACTTACTTAATTTCGACCGACCATGTTGCTGGATGCAGGGGATCTGTAAGTGCCAAATTGACGAAAACAAACTCGAACAGCAGTAGTAAACTGCAAACAATATCTGTCATTCTTTCAAAATCAACACCTTGTAGACTAGCCACTGTAGAAATACACTTGTCAAAATCCCTTCTATAAAGCTTCATCCACTTGCGCAAATGAGATCGCGTTGGTAGAAACTAAACAGGAAACAAAGCGTTACGCTCCCACTCACAGTGGTTGATTTCCGGCCCAGCCTCTGTGACTTCTACCTCAAGAGGTACTGCCATAACATAGTAAGACGGCTGGAACTGAGATTAGCTGCAAACCATTTAACATGTGAAACAAATAGTGCTGGGACCTTGAACAGCTCGCACCTACTTAAAGGCAATCCTTTGGTGTCTGGCCCACAGGTTGGCTGCAATTATATCACAGTGTACTTTTCCAAGTTGTGGAAGGGATATCTCACCTGTGGAGCTTACGGTTGGAGGCCAAAAGGGCGCTTGGCTTAAAAAATAAGAGATAAAGGTCAACTGAACATTTGCCACCAAAAGAGATGACTGCCTTGTGTTTGTGCCAAATTAGTTTTTGAACCTTTCTCTCTAACTTGATGAAATGTTTACTGATGGGCACTGAGGCTCATCTCTTATCTTCACATGAATCCCTTATTTTTAATCGCCCTAGCCCTGACGGTGTCTGTGTGCAACACCTACACACCTACGTAGGCGCAGAATGCTTGAGCTTATTTACAGTTCTCTCTCCAGGCAGGGGCGTGGTGGAAAAAATAGTTAGCATGTTACTTGGCTCATTGGGCGTGTTATGTAACATTACCATCTCGCACAAGCCAGCATTCAGTTCTCAAGTTCTCACGTCTCATTAAAAGTACATGTGAACATTTGACACAGCTTGTCAACTTGTGTGTAGTATGACACATCCTGGTGTTGTTGCATGTATTGTTACTTCCCCTGACAATGTTGTTGTTGTTGTTGTTGTTGTTGATTGTCTGCAGGTGGGGCGGGAGGAAAGGGGGTATGGGGTCGGTCCGGTGAGGTTTATGAACCGGTTCAGGTGGATTCCAAGGACCCCAACTACGACGGAGCTCAGGTACACCACAGACGACACGCATCTACGTCAGGTGACCTCCAGAGGGAATAGCCTGAAGATAGCAGGACCCCACAGTAGCGCCCCCCCCCCCCCTCCCCAGTAGGACATGCTTGAAAACTTGACTTTCGTTCACTTCAGGAAAACTGTGTGTATGAAACCGTGGTCCCCCCGCTGGAAGAGAGGGACTTTGGGAAGACCGTCACTCCGATAGTGCAGGAATACTTTGAGCACGGAGACACGAATGAAGTGGCGGTAAGTTTCCCCCCCCCCCCCCCCCCCCACACACACACGCACACACACCTGATGCTGTAACCCTGCACCGTCCAGCAGGCGAACTCGCTGCCCCCATTCCTTCTCACCGCCCCCTAGCCCTTGATTAACCATTAGGCACTCATGTAAACAAAGCTATCAGTTCCGAGGAGAGGTGCTGAGTACACACTGTACGGTCGGCTGTACTCCAACTCGTTCATGTAGTCTCAATCTAGGAACATGTAATGGTTTATCAAGAGGAATATACTAATCCACTTGGGTGACAAAGAATGGGAAGAATATGCCATTCTTTGGAAAAGAGTATTCAGGACTCCAACACAAAATGCCCAAAAATGTATAGATAATGATTCAAAAGTAAATCTTGTATTACATAATAATATGGTCAAAGAGCAACACTTCCTTTAAAGAACAATGGTAAATGTTGGGCAATGTGCCCGGAATATGGGTACAAAATAATATCCTGTTTTTGATAACTTTATCGAGGTGGTTGTTGACTTGCCTGGGCAAGTCCTGCGTGGATAAGCCTCTTGGATAAACCGGACACATTGAAGTGTACTGTCCCCGCCTGATAATAAAACAAAAGGACTCTGTGACGGTATTGTTGTCTATGGCCGTCCATCTCCAGGAGCTGCTGGGGGAGCTCAACCTGGGTCCCATGCGGAGCGGGGTGCCCATGTTGGCAGTGTCGCTGGCCCTGGAGGCTAAGGCCAGCCACCGGGAGCTCACCTCCAGGCTGCTGGCGGACCTGTGTGGGCCCGTGCTGACCTGCGGCGACGTGGAGAACGCCTTCGACAAACTGCTGTCCGAGCTGCCGGAGCTGGTGCTGGACACCCCCGGAGCCCCCCAGGTGAGGGGCTTTGTCGTAGCAGGGAGGGGGGGACGGACGACGACTAGTGTTGCCGTTAATGACTAGCATTGTGTTTTTTTTAGTTTTTTTTAGAGCAGCAGCAAATGGGGTTATGGATGGGCTGGAAATGTATTCTCAAATTGGGTGACGATTATTTTCATTTCAAAGAACAGCTTATGTTGAAAGGGAGGGAGAAAGGAGAAAGCATTTTCACAGAAAATAAGTGATGTCTTTACTGAAATCACATTGCCACTCGTCAAACTCAACAGGCCGCGTGTTTGGATAAACGCATTTACTTTGAAAAATATTTTTTCGGTGTCCCAAAGTAGGGCTTGTATGATAAACCTCCATTTCGTCTTTGAACATGGTGCAGAATCAAAGAAAGGTGGTTTTAAACAGCATCTTGGTTGCGCTTGAGTCACGGGCCCATGTGAGCCCACACACCAAGCCTGTGGTTTAGCCCAGAGGAGGGACGGGGTGTGTGTGTGTGTGTGTGTGTGTGTGTGTGTGTGTGTGTGTGTGTGTGTGTGTGTGTGTGTGTGTGTGTGTGTGTGTGTGTGTGTGTGTGTGTGTGTGTGTGTGTGTGTGTGTGTGTGTGTGTGTGTGGCAGAGCTCCCTATGTGTGTATTTCAGCTCTTTCCTTTCAGCCGGCACAGACATGAGATCTCTTGCCATTGTCTGCAAAAACGCCAGCTCAGCGTATGAGGCTGAACGGGGTTACTCAGCCCTACTCTGTCCCCACCCCTTCTTTCACACCATCTCACTTTCTCTCGCTGTTCCGCTGCTCGTGCCCTTATTTCACATACGCAAACACACCTCTCTCTCTCTCTCTCTCTCTCTCTCTCTCTCTCTCTCTCTCTCTCTCTCTCTCTCTCTCTTATGCGTGTTTGTGCAGTGCACAGCAGCTGAGTTGCCACCATAGGTCAGAAGAGAAGAAGCTTCCCCCTTGTTTTTTGTAGGATCATGGATAAGGCCAAGCGCAGCCTTTCTCCTGCCGAGAAAAAGCGAATCATGCGCTTTTTTGTTTCCCTATGAAAACAAATCGTGCACCCATGCATGAACGCAACTGTAAACATGAACGCGTGATGCTACGGTGGCCCCTCGATTTTCTATCCTGCAGTTCACAACTGCTGGCCTTTTGCAAAGGCATGCGTGCACTGGTTTCCATCGCAGTTCATTTAAGACAACCAACAAGAGTTACCTTTCACGCAATGTTTCACATGAGCCCCCAGATGGGCTCAGGTTTTTTGTGCTTAATGAAACCATGCAATAAAACCCATTGGCTACCTTTGCACATTCCCTTTCTGATTACCTGAAACACAAGCTGCAGGGGTTCTCTTCACACTGCTCAGATGGCTCAGAGATTCATGTGACATGAAGGTTCATGAGAAACCAGAACAGGCAGAACCGCGTCCTGAAATGGCTCTGCTCGTCAAGTTGTTGCTGGTGGGATTGTGTTTGATTGTTTCTAAAACATACATTTTTTGATGTGTGTTTTGTTTTACAGATGGTTGGCCAGTTTATTGCTCGTGCTGTGAAAGATCAGATTCTGTCCAAGAGTTACATCGAGGGCTACAAAGGCAAAGTCGACTGTGAACATGCAAGGTGTGTTGTCGATGTCTCTGTCTGTGTACAAGTCGTATTCTTTCAGTTGACCTTATCAGATTTTGGTTTTGGGAGGGGACCATGGTAACGGTTAAATTAATGATGGGAGGCCCAGAGTACGCCCTGACGTTCTCAGCCCTGTGCCGCAAGAGATTAGGACTGGGCAATATAAAAGGATATAATCAAACAGTTCACATTGTATTGATCCATTCTTCTAGATTCAAGATAACGTTAATCAGATTGAAACATGTGTACGGCGATGTAAAGTGTGTCATTTACTTGCGGTAACAAAGGCCGGATTTGGCTTTATACTCTTCTTACTACTTAGCTCCAGTGTTGTTTACAAAGGCCGATTTTTAACGAAGAATGAACCTGTATAACTGGTCCCAAGTAGACGAGGGACAAGGGTCACTAACTCACTGAGGTGTCGTCTCCCGTTCTCCAGGGCCGCACTGGACCGTGCCGCGGTGCTGCTGAGGATGAGCATGGGGGGTCTGCGCATAGACAACCTGTGGGGCTCGGGCGGGGGCCAGAGAGCCGTCACAGAGCTCGTCAAAGAGGTAAGGTCCTAGGTCAACGTACTCCCTTACAGCACGTGGCAGTCAAGCGGATTTTAAGGCATTAGAAAATCGTTTGTTGTTGTAACAAATGTGAAGCCAAACAAAAAAAGTGTTTGTGGTAAACAAGTTAATCTATACTAGTTTGTCACCATTCATAATTGAATGGTATCCTGCATAGGAATACTGGTGTTAACGGTAATGCAACTCGTATAAACTGATAAAGAAAACAGAATCCCAACGTTGCCTTGGGCCGTAACCATGGGGACCAGCACGTCGTCCCTCCTCGAGTTCTCAGCCACCAAAGGCTTTTTTTTTGAAGATTTTAGGCCAAAACTCTTCACTTACCCTCGCATATACTTTATGGAGAATCAATCATGCCTATATTAAGGTATATCTATCTATTTGTTTACTTTACTGAAAGATTGTCCTTGCCATTCATTGTTGGAGAAATAACAACAATTTGGAAGAAAGGGTTTGAATGAATGTACTGGATGTATGCAAATGACACACTGATGTACAATTTAAATGTGTAAGTAGGAGTTATCATTTTCATCCTGGTGGTTCTGTGTTATCAGATGAATCTGCTGCTGAAGGAGTATCTCTTATCTGGGGACGGCAAGGAGGCAGAGAGATGCCTGAGAGAGCTGGAGGTGCCACACTTCCACCATGAGTTTGTCTACGAGGTAAAATACCAAGCGGTGCACAAAGCCATGCACACTTGTAGACGAATGACCTAGATAGATACTAGGTTACACGAAATGAAACCTGCTTGCAATCATGGTGGATGATGAAACCAATTAATATTGCTACTCCGAATTTTAAAAGGCTCTAGTCATGGTCCTGGAGTCCAAAGGAGAGAAGACGTTCAAAATGGTTCTGCTGTTGCTGAAACGTCTTTGGGTTTCCACGGTCATAACAGTGGACCAAATGAGAAGGGTAAGGCGCCACCCAGTGGCCACTTTGTGAATCGCAAAGTTAACTACTGCTGAGAATGGCCATCTGCCTGCCTCCATCTTGTTGTGCAGGATACATTGATTTGACATGAATTTGATCCTCATAGGGTTATGAAAGAGTTTACATGGACATTGCCGAAATCAACATAGACGTGCCCAGGGCGTACTTCATCCTGGAGCTGTTTGTTGACAAGAGTTTCAGTGCAGGTGTCATCGATAAAAACCTGAGGGACATTTGCCCCTGTCGGTAAGTACCCATTACCTGTATTCACTGGTAAAACCATATGAGGGCAGTCTAAACATTGCATCAGAATAATTCAATCATCTGCTTGAATCTAGGGTAGGCCGGTGTAAACTCGATTTATCCAACCGAAAAAAAAAATCCCACCCCCTCACTTTAGGTCTGCCTCCAGAGCCACTCCCCCAAAACACGTGACTAGCTCGCTAGCTTTAGCATCAGGTTTGCCTAGCTTGGGGACAACTCCGGTCCTGCCCATCCAATCATTTCATTCAGGCCGAATAAAATGATTGAACCGGCTTATGCAGCCCTGCCACAGATACGGGATTTGCATTACATTTTTTTTGTGAGTGCATTGAGTTTTTGATTGCTGACAATTTAACAAGTGACAAAAAAAGCTTCTAAAATAAATGACCTTTACTAGCTTTAAGGCATATCAACTGAAGATTGTTTTCGTCTGTTTTCCTTCAGGGGCCGTAAGAGATTTGTGAGCGAGGGAGATGGAGGATGCCTGAAGCTTGAGAGCTTTTAAAGAGACGGTTTTGTGCCAGATTTCCCCCGCAGAAAAAGAGCAGATAAAAGCTACCGATCTCTTAAAACATATTTTGTCATAATGGTTGGTTAGAAAAACGTGGACTACTGTTAAGTGTTATTTCTGAAAAATGGAGGTGAGGGTCAAAATAAAAGGCACTTTCTATTGAAGCTGAAGACCTTTTTAAGAACTTTTCCTACACGTTTTCAATATAATTATATACCTAATATGTAAGCTAACACTTAAAGTGCCACACCGGAGATCATGTCATTCCATGTCGTTTTGTAAAGCATTGATTTCACTCCCACTCATTTTCTAAAAGCATTGTTTGTACAGAAATTCCTGTTTGTTTAAAGAGCTGTATAGGGTGATTGTGTCTGTGTGTGTGTGTGTGGGGGCTTATTTCTTTAAAGCAATACCGCCCTCTACTGGCTGCTGCTTCGTTGCAACGCTTGCTTTATCATTTTCCCTCTACTCCTTAAATCCGACAACGCCAGTTTCAAAGCAACAACGTTATAAACGAGCACGGTCTATAGGAAAAAAGGTTAGTTGGGAAGAATCCAAAAAAAAGTGTCCAGAGTGTCTATTTTTATATTTGGGGAATACTGGTGTGAGTTTTACCAAGTCAAGTCCGGCTTCTTATTTGTTCAATAAATTGATAACATAATCAATGTCTTTGACCATTTCTGTACACCTACAAAAGAGCCAAAGACAAATAACAAGTAAAACAAATAATAATATTTATGCTTTACTCATGTGCACCACCATACAGATACAAACATACAGAAAACGTACAAACGTGACATATTTATAATAGTGTCTTGCATCAAAATAACAAGCAAAACATGAGTCAAGCAAGCAATCATTAAATAACTAATTAGAGTAAAGACTCGTTTTCCTGTAATAGCTTAGATGCAGGGTCCTTGGTAAGCTTCGTGTAATAAGGTCACTAATTATAGTCGGGTACAATCCACTAAAAATAGCCTAGCAGGTTTTGCCATCCACCTTTCATTCGCTACAGTTCAAGGTAGTAGGGGTCTACTGGGTCTGCCTGGATGCCAATTCCTGCTGCTTGATGGCTTCTTGAGCCTCCATCTGCATCTTTTCCAGTTTCTCCAGCGTGACCGACTTGAGAGGGAGCAGCTTGGGCTTGCAGAGCACCAAGGTAGGAACGTCTTCCATGGCAAGCTGCCCTGTTGAGCGAAATAATATTGTTGTATATCAACACATTGACATCGTATTTGACCATAAAAGACAGGGTTTAATATTAGGGTCTCTGTTCAACTTTCTATTTATTTGGATTAGGCCAAAAACATAGGCTAGATTCGCAGAGTTGGTTTTATATCCCATTCAGTTATCAAGGAGCCATTTCTAACTAGAGCGACTTAACGCTGAATTGTAAATGCATGGACCAGGCGCCGCTACAGGTAAGTTGCACGCCGCCGGCTTTGAACCAATTACCTTCCGCTCAATCCCCATTTTATTTGCTGCAGATCGTCCATTGGTAATTCCAATATTACTTGTTTATTTAACTGTAATTTAGGCCTACAGGCAGACTACTACAATAGTAAGAGATGTTGACACAGTCCACATATGTTGGCTATTATTACTGCTACTTACCTTGTTTAGGTAAAACCTCTCTGAATATGGACTTGACTTCAGGCATGTTGTCTCCCGTACTGCTGAAAGTCGATATGACGAATGAATATCATCACAAGAGAACGCATCGCTTTTAGTCCTTTTAATGCTGAGCGAAAAGATAAAACGATGCACCCAATGTGTTCATTCTGGATCACTGCGATTGCTTGTGTATACAACTGTGGAAAAATGACTGCGTTCACTAAAAAAATACTAAAAACGGTACTATTATTTAACATTTTAACTACGAATACAATATGTTATCTTACCTGTTTAGCAAATATAAAGCGTTGTCAAGGTTGTCAAGCCAACACTTCCGTCAATCTCTTCCTTCTTCTGGGAGGAGATCTGAAAGGTTGAGTTTGGCTGTACTGCCATCTACAGGCGATAGATGATGATACACGGAATTCATTAGGGCTTTTCGAGACCCTTTTCGTAGAAATTGTTAAATATGGTAAAAACCTAAAATAGTTGATGATTGAAAAAAAAGAAAAGGGTTTTAATTTTTCGTATGGGATTGCTTGATATTTAATTTCAGGGCCTCCACTCCGCTCTATCATAAAAAGGCACCAAATCAGTCGACTTTGTTGTTCGAAATACAAATAGGTAACGGTGATAATTGTAGAGGTCCAGTTTATAAGACACAGGAGGGTCACCTGTGCCTTGGCTTTAAGATACGCATATAAAGCAACCTGCACATAGGCCTACGTACTGGCACAGTAGTTTAAGAGTTGGTATATGGGGCTTCAGTATCAAACAACTATAACAAAAAATAGTGGGTCTGTAAGGTAACTGAAACTGATGTACCTGCAAAACACATATAGTGAAAGGGAAGATACAGCACTAACTCCAGGACCAGGTAAGAATCAGAAACCCTGAACAAGAAAGCATAGACTACAGAAACATTATGAGTTTATTTTCTTTAGGGAAAACAGCCCAATTCACACATTGATTCCAAATGTGAGAAATTCAGTGAGTCTATTTTCTGTAGGAAAACAGCCCCAAATTACACATTGATAACAAATGTGATGATAACGCGTGAGTTATGGTTTGGGATTTGGGTTTATAGCTACCGTTTCCTAGTGTTTCAATGTTGACACCCATATTGCGTGCATGAATATTATACATTAAATGTAAAATTGTCAAACAAAATCCCAATTGCAGAAGGTCTCGTGATACATTGGTTAGGCGTGCGAGTGACGCAATCTGATGGTAGGGGAGGGTACAGGAGCCGCGGCAGTGTAGGAAAAAGGAGGAAGCAAGGATGGCGGAGTCACACCTCTGAAGGTAAAACATTACATTTATAGATACCATCGAGTGTTTCCCCTCCGCGTCGAGCTCTGTTTTAATTCAGCAGGTTATGGACACGACATTCATCCACCTTATCACCCGGTGCGGGAGCCGACGGTGCATTCTGACGGCGTGAGAACGCACTCTTTTGTTCAGTTTTGGAATGGCCGCTGTTTTCACAATGTTTTCTTTTTCCTCCACTCTTATTCGGCCACGGAAGACGGAAGGAAACGGGAGAGATGGCGCTTACATCGCCGTGCCACTGTGTAGAAAAAAAGGGATAACGGTGATCCCTCTCGTTAGATCAAGAGAATAATCACAACAACAGCGGTCGTCCTTCTGGTAAATAAAACAGCGAACCGACGACGTGCTCGGTATTACGCACGACGGGCTGCGGCAGGAGCGCGTCCCCCCGCCCGGTCCCGAGCCGCCCGTGGTCGGGACGGGGCTCCACGTCTGACAGCTGCTCCGCTCGGGCCTGCTGCCCCTCCACACTGCGCTCTGCCCGCCCGCCGGCCGAGGAGGGCTCGTTGCTCTGTCACTGGTGTATGTGTGCTCCCCGGAGAAGCCCACGGCCCTCCACGGTGATCAAATACAAGGCAAAGCGTGGTGTCATTGGTGTTATTCCACCGTTTCCACTCGGAACCGAGTCGTTACGCCGCGTTCCCCCAACCCCGTGAGATGAATAATTCTCTGAAAACGTATTTAGCTATTGGGGCTAACTTGTTAGCAAAGGCAAACGTTAGCGGTTGTAGCCACATAGCATTTCTGGCGTTTGGCTCTGGAGCGGACGTCGCTCTATATCGCTGTGTAATCTCCCGTTTAAGACAACCTTATATGTGAACCATATTTGGTTTAGTAATTGTAATTTAACAACTCAATTTGAGAACTTGCTGTTACATGTAGACAACCCCTAAAAATGTGGTTTCAGGACAAGCGAAGCTACTGGGGCTCAACACCCGGGCAGCTAACGTAACCGTTACTGACAACTGGCAGTATCGGTTGTGTTGTAGGCGTCGTTGGCACATTATTTGCACTAGCCACACTGTTGATGTTCTGCTCTTGTCTGTCCAAATCTGTGTTACGCAAAATCAGCTAATCTCAGTCGGTGACCGGACTTCTCAGAACTGGCACCGTGTGTCGATAATCCCTTTCGCTGGTTTGACCCAGGCATGACCTGTCCTGATAATATTTGGTGTTACCTGGATAAAGTAAAGAGTTACACCATGTAAAAATGAACTATCCTTTATCATGTTTGGTGTTACCTGGACAAAGTAAAGTGTTACTCCATGTCTATTACATACAGTACCTATCCTTATCATGTTTTGTGTTACCTGGACAAAGTAAAGAGTTACTCCATGTCTATAACATACATGACATGTCCTGATCATGGAGGTGGTACCTGGACATAGTAAAGATTAACTCCATGTCTAATACATACATGAGCTGTCCATATCGTGAGGGGTGTTGCATAGCTGAAGTTGTTTATTTACTAGTTAGCCCATGTTTATATTAAAGACATGACCTGTGATTATTGTGTGGGGTGGTACCTAGCTAGTAGCTATGGTTGTCTAGTTATCACCTGATTCTATTACAGAAATGACCTATCCCTATCCTTATCCTTTGGTGTGATACCGAACCAAAGTTGTCTAGTTTTCCCATGTTGGACAGAAATCCTCAACCCTAAACCCTGTTATATTCGAAAACCTTCCTATACTTCAATACTGTTATCCCGTAAATAAATATATGGTAACTTGCGATATGAGATACCTTTACTTTGTTTACCTTCTGAAGCACTATTATACTGAAAATTTGTCTTGACAAACCTCTAGCAGTATATACGGTACAATAATCTACAACACTGTAATTACATAACTATGCCATAATATGATCTCAAATGCAATCGTCTTAGGTTAAATGTTCACTACTATGGATTGACTTGGCCTTAAGTTCTTTTATTATCCAACATGCATGTACAACATAACATGTTTGACATGCATGATTTATGCATAATGTGCAACAGGCAAAATGAATATTCAAGCCATTACCTCCAAACGACAGAACTACGAATGCTTGGTTGCTTGACCCAATGCCCTGAAACCCCTTAACAATGTTGTGCTTTTTCATAGTGTAGATCACTTGTGTTGTCATTGATTTTCCGCCTTGGCCCACACTTGGTAGCGGGTAAATATAACTTGTGGGTTGAGTGTGAGCCCGAAGGTGGGCTGTTTTAAAGATGGCTGTTGAGCAGATCTTGTTAATCTCTCGCAGATTCTCTATTTACAACAAGCAAGTCAGTGCATAGAGTGATTGTGTGGAGGAAAAATGTGGATGCCAGGGTAGGATGGGGATGTTTCTGCCTGCTTGGCCTGCCTCTTGTGACGTAAAGCTTTTGTGCTCTCCTTAATAGTTGTGAAGAAGCTTGAATCAACAGATGCATTTTGGTGCAATTCATCCTTTAGAGATGGTTTACTATCTTTCAGATATTGTTGAAGAGGAAGGCCGTAGAGTAGAGCCTTTAAAGGTAATGTCCTGCATAGTTTGTTTTAGATAGCCTAGCCTGGTTGTACTCAAGTCCTCCTCGTGCTTTCATTGCTGAGTTTGTTACCTTTCTATAAGTCACCAGAAACCAGTTTTTTTTTTAACACTATCCACTACGCTGTCATTTAACGGAATCTCCCATCGACCCCCTTTTTGTACCCGAAAGGTCTTGTGGACGTAGGGAGTCCCTGCTTTGAAGGCTGCTTCTAAAGATTACTCTCAGCAGTCCTAACCTTTTCACTGAGCTCTGATGCTGCCACTTTTGTTTTCCACAGCTTTGCTCGTTATAGCACTGGACACTGAATACAGAGGTAAAAACTGTAATAAATGCTAAGCTGGAGGAAAAAAAGACTGATTCCCCCTTTACTGTGGAGTACTATGAGCCGAAATCTGTTGTGCTAGGGTTTGGACAGAGGGGTAGGCCAAATTCCTTCTTGCAGCTTTAGGTGAGGCTGTGGAAAACCTGTAGTGTCAACAACCAACAGGGCTTGTTTTACTAGCGAGGCGAACCTTGGCCGCTTGAACTTTCTCTGGCACAATTCTACATTTTGTCAGGCACTAATAATCGGCCAAACCTGTTTTTATGTGTTTTCTGTAAACCCACCATTATGCAGGTCTAATCCTGGTTCTTGTAGAATTTTGCCTGCCTGTTGTTATTTTTAAATCCAATTTTAAATGCGTTGTTGTGAATCCAGAGTTTGGAGATTAAATGTATTTTCTTGTGTTTGCAGCAAAGCTCTGAAGATTGTGGACTGGGATGACCCTCATGACCTAAACTCATTGCTACTGCTGCCAAAGGGATTTTGCATGGTTTAAACAAGCATGTGGCCCGTGGGTGCCACCACAGTCCAGATACGTCATATACATTTTTGTTTTTCTTCTCATTACTACTTTTTTAACGAATAATTCCCGATCCAAAACAAGGGAATGTTTTTCGGATTACTCAACCTTTCTATGGAGGGTGCCCGTCATTCTCTGAGGCCGCAAAGGTATGTATAAACACCTGCCATTTTAAAACCCCCTCCCAACCACCGGCTCTTATCCGCACCCCCCTTTCCCCCCCCCCCCCTCCCTCCCTGAATAAGCAACCTTCCGAGAGAGACTCCCATGAAGGACTCTGCGGGGGCCTAGTAACGTCGACATGAGTAGTACTTTAGGCAAAGAGAAGGACTCTAAGGAGAAGGACCCCAAGGCCGGTCCTACGGGGAAGGAAAGGGAAAAGGAAGCCAAGGCCCTGGCCGGTTTCGGTAAGGATGGCGGCAAAGAGGCCAAGACCAAAGGGAAGGACGCCAAAGAAGGAAAGAAGGACAGCGGCGGCGCGCCACCGGCCGTCGCCTTCTCGGTGGACAACACGATAAAGCGGGCCAACCCGGCACCGGGCACCCGCAAGAAGTCGAGCAACGCCGAGGTGATCAAAGAGCTCAACAAGTGCCGAGAGGAGAACTCTATGCGCCTGGACCTGTCCAAGCGCTCCATCCAGATGCTGCCCACGTCCATCAAGGAGCTGACGCAGGTGTGCGAACTCTACCTGTACAGCAACAAGCTGCAGAGCCTGCCCGCCGAGGTGGGCTGCCTGGCGGGCCTGGTGACGCTGGCGCTGAGCGAGAACTCCCTGACCAGCCTGCCGGACTCGCTGGACTCCCTGAAGAAGCTCCGCATGCTGGACCTGCGGCACAACAAGCTGCGGGAGATCCCGGCCGTGGTGTACCGGGTGACGTCGCTGACCACGCTCTACCTGCGCTTCAACCGCATCACGGCGGTGGAGAAGGACATCCACCACCTCTCCAAGCTCACCATGCTCAGCATCCGGGAGAACAAGATCAAGCAGCTGCCGGCGGAGATAGGTGAGTCCCGGGGCATGGGTGGGGAATGAAGACGGGACGGGGCCAGGAAGGCTAGCCACAACAAGCTCACATCAACATGTTGATTCATTGGAAGTAAGATGGCTGATAAAGTAAAGTCGCCATGGTGATATGATCACTGTGTATAACCCTTTGATAAAACTGCAGCTGTTGAATTATTCCATGTTCTTAGCATGAAAGTTTAAACCCACATTTGACTAATCAATAATGATCGTGTGGTTGTGGCCTGGGGGAATGTCTCAGCTGTGGCACCGCTAAAACTTCTTCCAGAAGTGCTGCTGCTATTAAGGATTGCGTTGTGGGTTTGAGGTCGTCATTGACGCCCCCTTGACTGAAGCACTCTGTGTGGACATGCGTCTTCTTTTCCAGGGGAGTTGTGCAGCCTCGTCACCCTGGACGTGGCTCACAACCAGCTGGAGCACCTGCCGAAGGAGATAGGCAACTGCACACAAATCACCAACCTGGACCTACAGCACAACGAGCTCCTGGACCTCCCGGAGACCATAGGTCTGTTAAGAGACGTCTGCTGTCTGCCGTCTGTAGCGCACGCCTCTCTGTTATGTCTGGAGATATGAGCCCCTTTCGGTTCCACAGATGTTTACCTTTTTAACGATTTGAATGAGCTGCACTCCTAGCGCACACACCTGCTTGCTATCGGTTAATTACCGCCGTTCAAGCGAAATGAATCCCGGTTTGGCGTGGTAACTGTGGCTTGACGGACGCGTGTCTCCTGTGTGGGTGCAGGTAACTTGGCCAGCATAAACCGCTTGGGGCTGAGGTACAACCGGCTGTCGGCCATCCCCCGGTCCTTAGCCAAATGTAGAGAGCTGGAGGAGCTTAACCTAGAAAACAACAACATCTCAGTGTTACCAGAGGTGAGTGGTTTGAGCGTTGCACAATTTCACCCTCAAAGTGCTGCACTGATCCGTTGTATAGTGGATCGGTGGAGTAAAACAGTGGACTGCACTTCCTTGTTCGCATGCCTTGCCCCCCCCCCCCTCCCCTCTGTCCCTGTGCTAATGGTATGGCGAGGCCCGTGGGCTCGCCGCACACTCGGAGGGAATGCGGCTGCATTTCTCCATGGCCTCCCCATCACATAGCTGCACACCCTCCTGTGTTTCTCCGACCAGGGCCTCTTGTCGAGCCTGGTGAAGCTGACCAGTCTGACGCTGGCCAGGAACTGCTTCCAGTCCTACCCCGTCGGCGGGCCCTCGCAGTTCTCCACCATCTACTCCCTCAACATGGAGCACAACCGAATCAACAAGATCCCCTTCGGCATCTTCTCCAGGGCCAAAGTGCTGAGCAAGCTCAACATGAAGGTGCGTGTCGGTGTTGGTGTGTTGACTTGTTTATCCCGTTTATTACCCCTAAGGGTACTGTATTAATATCTGGCTTCACTAGATGTATTTGAAAGCTAATGCATTGTAGAGAACAATGGGAGTGATTGTAAAGGTTGGTGTTAGGGTTAATCCAGTCCTGATAGTCGACAGTCACATAACTCTTTGTACCTAATCTGTGTCTAAATTATTTTGGTTGCAAAATGATTGTTTCACTGGTTGGAGTTCAGTTTTACACATTGGTAACTAAATCATACGTTGGATAAAATACACATTTTAAATCTTGTTTACTATCCCCTAGACGAGGTACATTATTAATATATGGCTTCACTAGATGTATTTGACCGCATATGCATTGCAGCGTATGATGGAAGTCATTGCAAAGAAGATTGTGAAACGCGTGGCTCGGGCAGCCGTATGCACATATCATCGCCTGATATGACTCTACTAGTTAGATTGGTAACTCTGCAGGGAGGGGAGGTCAAGGTGCATCGTACCGGGACGGGCCTCGTCTATCTGCTAGAGCAGGTTCACACCTTGGTGTCAGGTTTACTCTACTTTCTCCATTCGTCTGCTAAGCCTCGTCCTCGCGGCTGAGCCAGTGAACTGAAACGACCGCCCCGGCCTCCTGAACAGACCCTCTCTTCATGCGGACGGTCTGGCAGTCAAACAACGTTTTTCTTTATTTTTATTGTCTACCCCAGGACAACCAATTAACCTCGCTGCCGCTGGACTTTGGCACGTGGACCAGCATGGTGGAGCTGAACCTGGCCACCAATCAGCTGACCAAGATCCCCGAGGACGTGTGTGGCCTGGCGTCCCTCGAGGTGATGCTCCCGCCTACGTTTCCGTACCTAAGGAATACCGCAGTGGGAATGGGGAAAACACTAGGGAGTTTATGGGAAAAGCATCACACGTTGGCATCACATTGACCCAAAATGTAAACGTTATCCAGGTATTTTATCTCGATGTTCAGTGGTGAATAAGAGCCCGGGTGGAAGCAGAAAGTCCTTCCCCTAGCTGTAAGTTCAGACCAAAAGCTATAAAGCGTTTCGAGCGATAAACGCCCATTTACTTTCTATTAGACATGCGCAATAAAGCGATAGGAGCGATAAAACGCTTGAGCGATAGCTTTAAAGCTGTAAAGCTGTCAATGAGAGTTGAAAACAGCTCAACTCTATGCAAATGAGCTAGTTGCGTTTCGGCTGTAAGTGAATGCCAGCCAATCGGAATGTAGATATATCGCCGGTGTGGGTCCCAGTAAACATACGTGCAAGAGCGATATGAGCTGTAAATATTTTTGACAGCGTTGTGTTTTGAGCCATTTGCATCTTTTACAGCTTTTGGCGTGAACGTACAGTAAGGTCCCTTGTGGGATTACTGAAGAACTATCTTATCCTAAAGGACCATATATGCTGGTAATCTTTACGTGGTAATCTTTATGCTCTTACCCCATTGGACGCCATAGGATATCGGCCAATCAGACAAAACAAACGTTATTAGACCAAAGTATCAACCAATCACAGGCTGGTAGGCCGACAGACTGCCCTCCAGGTTAGCACAGACCAGAGCAACTGCAGGCCTTGTGTCAGGATACTGAAACGTCCCGGTTCGTATGGGTGATCCAGTCCTGATAGTCGACAGTCACACTAACTATTTGTACCAAATTGTGTCTAAATTATTTTGGTGTCAAAATGTTTGTCCGTTTACTATCCCCTATGGGCATTGGGCAGACTATTAATATATGGCTTCACTATTTGTATAGCGCTTGATGGTATAATGAGTTGGATTAGAATACATTAGACGGGGCATTATAAGATAGAAAATGGGGAAGAAGCAAGGACGGACATGTTGGAGCATGTGGCATGGCAGTAGAGCAGTGATGCAAATTGCAGTGGGAGAAGTTGAAGGAACTAGCCAGGTATTTTCCCATGTTGATGTGTTTCCAATGCCTGACAAATGATGGATGATGTGCAACTATTTGTCTTGGTAGTTATGCGAATACAGTTGGGCGGCTATAAAGGCCCTACAGTATTGCTAAATCTTGATTTACAGCGCCCTAACATCTTTATTTGTAGATGGCAGCTCTTTGTAAATGGCAAATATGGAAAAAGGAAAAATAGGTGCAGGAAAACACTACTCACACAATTAAGCGATTTCAAGTGATTAGGTGCAGTCACCGCAGTGTCCGGAGTCTTTTTAAAACGACACGGCCCCAACACTGCACACCAAAGCCCCATCTCTCTACACACTAGGGCTGTCAACGAATATTCGAAGTTCGAATATTCGTTCGAAATGCATCCAAAAACGCGAATTCGAACGTGAAAATTAATATTCGAATGTGAAAAAACACTCCCGCGGTACAAGCGCCTCTATCTGCTTTGCGAATGAGCCTCTGTCTGTTCGCGATGTCCCTCATAATATTCGAATGTGAAAAAACACTCCCGCGGTACAAGTGTAACAGACTAGTATTGTGAAGAGCGAATGTATTTTATCCCCTCGGGGTTTCCGTACTTGGATATAGGTATTCCAGCTCTCACGCTGTGACTGGGTGACTTCTGATAGGTACTAAGTAAACGAGACTATTTTCCCTTCCACGCTTGTGTCATTCTTGTCATATAAATATCTAAGTGCCAACGCTCGGTTACACAAGCGCCTATCTGCTTTGTGAGTGAGCCTCTGTCTGTTCGCGATGTCCCTCATAATATTCGAATGTGAAAAAACACTCCCGCGGTACAAGCGCCTAACTGCTTTGTGAATGAGCCTCCGTCTGTTCGCGATGTCCCTCGTTTTAAAGTAAGGAAATGCCCAGCAGGAAGCCGCCGCCCTACATATAGGATATATATATATCCCACTAATTTGAACCATGGTTTTGTCGCATTATTGACATATTGACGGCAACTGTGTAAAATAGGCAACCAGATATTCGAATAGTTCGAATTCGTGATTTTTTTCCAAACGAATATTCGAATGTCATTTTTTAGCAATTTTGACAGCCCTACTACACACCATGGCCCCCATCACTGCACAACACGCTGGAGCAGCACAACGTTGTTAGACGTGTGCTCCAGGACCTCGTTTTTAGAGAGGAAACACCAAGTAACCCAGGGCTGTTGTTGTACCTCCCAAGGTCTTGATACTGTCCAACAACCTTCTGAAGAAGTTACCGCATGGCATCGGCAACCTCAGAAAGCTCC
>NC_079414.1:23021657-23031657 GCF_026213295.1 Gadus chalcogrammus | reverse complement strand
ATATATGTGTGTGTATAATATATATATATATATATGTATATATGACAACGGTCCGCTCTGCCCTGTGTCCCCCCCCCACAGGAACCCTGGAGAACCTGGAGGAGCTGTACCTCAACGACAACCCCAACCTGCACAGCCTGCCCTTCGAGCTGGCGCTGTGCAGCAAGCTGTCCATCATGAGCATCGAGAACTGTCCGCTCAGCCACCTGCCGCCGCAGATCGTTGCCGGCGGGCCCTCGTTCATCATCCAGTTCCTGAAGATGCAGGGGCCGTACCGCGCCATGGTGTGATCACCCCCAGCCCCGCCCCCCCCCCCAACGAAACCCGTACCCACTGGCCCCTCTATTCCTCACCCCTTGACCCCGCCCCCAAAGACCCCCCCCCCCCCCCCCAGCGCCACCGCCCAATCACGCTTTAGATCGCTACGCGGCCGACCTCTCGCCAAAACTCCAGGGCGCACTGCGCCGGGAGGTTATGAGGTCACGACCCGGGTGTGTGGGGGGACGGCGAAGAGGAAGAAGAGGGATATGGGGGGAGGGCGGGGGGGAAGACAGAGATGCTCTTATGTTTTTATGTTTTGTTTTAAACAAGGCGGCACCATGTAGACTTGGGATCCGTGTTTCTCTCAGACGTTGTCATGGTTATTAAAGGACCGCGGCCCCAACCCCACCGCCACCTCCGCCACCTCCACCACCTCCACCCCGGAACCATGGAAAAGGAAAATATCTACAACTCTTTGCCAAAACCGAAAAACAAACTATAAATATATATATAGATATATAGATATATATTGAGTAACTTTGAGCTGAGTGGCAAGTCTTTTAATCATATAAACCGTGCTCCCATTGCCAATGTATTTACAGTAATTAAGCATCTTATTACGTGAGCAAGGATACAATTGTATGCAAACACAAAACAAACGACAAAAAAAAAAAATTTGGATCTCACCTTTTACCGCTGCTGCCATAACTCAACTCTTGTCATTATTCATGTTTTTGTTTTTTGGTATTTTATTCCCTTTTTTTAACCACTCGACGACTGTACACTTTTTCTGAATAGCTTCTTGACCGTGGAGAACAAAGCTCTCATGACAGCATTGCTTTTTTGGATTTTTGTTCAATTTTTTACATAAAAAAAACAAAACTGTGCCTATGTCTAGAATGAGCCGGTGGTTCACTTCTAAACTTGTCCTTGAGATATACAAAGGTATAAATTATTTCAATAATCTTTTTTTTTTTTTTTATTCTTACTGAAGTTTGTTGGTTGTTCCTACTCAAGTTTATTATACAGATTTTTCTTTCTGCCATTGAACTATTCAGTTGTAACGTAGTGTCATTGGATTTCTTTCTCTTTTTTTTCTTTTTTTTACAAATAGCGATAGTTGTCCAATCTAGTAATGTACACAAAATACAATTGCAGATCGTAAACGCGTAAAAAAAAAAGACAAAAAGACAAAAAAAAGCTAGACTTGAAATTCTTCAGGAACGCGGGCTGCACCGGACAGCCAGTGTTTCACAGGCGGAACGGTATTGAAACTCAGAATCATACATATGTCGTGACGAGATACGAGATCAGAGAGTGATTCCTTCTTTTTGTATACGTATGTAAATCCTGATTGTTGCCTTGAGTGCAATTTTTTTTCTTTCTTTTTTTAATTTGAACTTTTATTTCTCTTGTACTGTTTACTCGTTTGGTATTATCTACAGTGTTGGGCTGCTTAGCTTACATCCGAGGGATGACAACGATGATGACCAACATATCAGAGGCCGGTTGTTTATATATATATATATATATATATATATATATATATATATATATATATATATATATATATATATATATATATATATATATATATATATATATATATATATATATATATATATATATATATATATATATATATATATAAAGACTCTGGGCTCAGGCCCTGAAACAACCGCTGAGTTATTCACTGCTTCGAAGAGGAAAAACACGCCCTTTGTCCCCGAACCCCTCCTCTGGCCTCTGCATAGTAGTTTGAGACCGCGATGTGGTTGGCTATCTAAACCTCCCGCTCGGATAATTCCTCTCCCCTCCCCTCGCTTTTCTTTTGTCCCACACTGTTCCAGCACTGTTGCTGCTCTTATGCACTTTTTTTTGTAAGACGTTGGCCTCTATATTAAAAGACAAAATGACAGTAGACTCTCGTCGGTTCTGTGGGATTTGGGGGGGGGGGGGATGGGGGCATTTTGTTTTCATAAGTATTTTTATCTGTTGAAGTGACCGGTGAATCATGTACATTTGTGTCAAATCGATCTTAACAAGGAACTTGTTTTTCTTGGTCTGTAAAAAAAAAAAGAAGAAAATTGTCAAAAAAACAACTGCAGAAAGGGTTTGTTTGGCTGTACCGTGTTTTTGATATGCATCATGCCGATGTTCTGCTTTTTATTTCACATTTTTATCATTGCTAGCAAAAATAGTTAATATTTGAATTATACTTCAGATCAGCGTTATTTGAAATCATTAATTTTTTCGGGGATGAAATGTCATATGGTCATTTAATGTTATTTCACTGTACATTAAATATCCCAACAAAAAATCTAAATCAATCCCGATCCTTTGGCCCAAAGTGCTCTCGTCCAGACGTCCTTCAATCATTCAAAATGGTTTTCAATGAATATTTCAAACAGTCCTTTTTCGTTTTGTTTGTTGGGCGGCAGAGGAGACAAATGCACCTACTGCTGCGTCACGTCCACTAGCAAACAACCTGGCACTGCCACCATCACCTGAAACACGCTGTAGGCCACAAAGCACCATCTGGCTTTTGCTTTGTCATGTTTCCGTTGTCTCTGGTGGTGCTTTTAACAGATCACACTCATTGGCCCTCCCTTTTAACCAATGGAACTGGACAAGAAACCGTATTCACACAACATGTTGCACATCAGAACCCGGTGTAATCAACCCGAATTGTGTCCTGTAAAGAGAGACGGGGGGGGGGGGGGGGGCTTTTTTTTAATTCTTTTCAGCCTCAACCATACACGGAAGGCATTCCTAAACTCTGCATAAATGCTTGGAAGTCTTGACGTGTTATTTTTTTAGCCTTTTTATAATAAATGACTGTCGATAATTGGGAGGAGAAAAACAACTCTGATCTAGGTGTGTGGAGGGGTGGGTTGGTGTTGATTAGGCATGCAGTGAAGGCGCTTACCTTCATGCCCCAACTATGTTTTGTCTCGTTTTACTTTAGTCGTTCACGTGCCGTTTCTGCAGGCTAGAGAGGGCTAGTGTGTTGTACTCGAGAGGAAAGCTGTCGATGTGTACCCAACCTTTTACAAATGAAGGTGTTGCTGTTATCCAAAGCAACTGCCAGTGATTACAGGTCATTAGGCAGAGGCATGGAGGGGTATACAAAGCATGCTGGTATGGACTGGGATGGGATGGTGGAAGGGCAAAAGGTGGAATCTAGGATCTTTTCGACCTCAAAGCACTGCAATTTTCAGCCCGTACAAACTCTACTTTGACCCTTCATAGTCAAGCTAAGCCAAGCCTATTTCTTTAGAAGCAGGTGAGCAATCAGAAGGCCTACATTTGGACAGCATGTCCTGTGTGTACATGGATTTAGTCCTAAACCCAATGCTAGCTGATGTACAATCCTCCCGGACACAGAGCATGCAAAAGCTTTCCATGACGTTTAATTTAGCATTCATGAAACAACTTCTCGCCTATAGGGGCGCATGGACCAGGCGGGCGTGTCAACCTCTCGGTTCAGCACCGCGTGTGGCTGGAGCAGAGACCGGGGTGTCGTACACACAGGACTCCAGTGCTGTGGTTATTTTGTTTTCCGCAAAAAACTCCTCCTATAGTTTTGTAATTTTTGTTCATACACTGGGGGGTTTCAGGAGCAATTTGACAGGCAGCCTTAATAGGCTTTCCCTCCTCTTTATTGTCCCTCTTCTGTTGCTCATCACTTAGCGAGCTCGATCCCAGACTTCACTCTGAAGAGCAGCAGCAGCAGGTGGTTTGAAAATGTTTCAGTTTGATATTCTTTCCTCCTCTCTGCACTCTCCTTGCTCTGTACAGATATCTGGCTTAAAGTTAAAACCGGAAGTTGAACACCTCTCACACCGCACCTGGGTGAAGGGATCTGTGGAGAACCCCAAACATACACTGCATTCTCCCTCTCTCCTGAGTTTCGTTTTCAGAGTGATGATAATGAAGGATGAATCAACAGCCTCAACTGCTTTTTCTTACCGGGGAGTTAATTTCACTGATCTGTGTTAAAAATCGAAGAAACAATTCAATAAGATAATTGGATTTTTAAAAAAAAAAATGACCATAGGGTTGTTATTCATTCTATTTAATGGTTGAACTTTTATTTGGGAAAGGAGTAGTTGTTTTAGTGGAACTACCTTTGTGATCAGAAGCAGCTCTCTCATAAGGCCCAAGGCCCTCCTGCCCATCACGATGACATGGAAGTATCCCTTCATCACATCCACTCATCCTGCCTTATGCACACCAAGCAAAACCTTTATGACAGCAGGACGAGATCAGCCCACCAAGGAGCACTTTATTCCATTGTACATGGTGGCGTTAATTTGGGGCTTGGCTTCTTCTTTCAAACACACTGTCCAGCGGTCTGATTTGCAGGCCGGTCGGTCAATCTTCAGCGCTAGAGGTCTGGTTGCGGACTTGTCCTTCCCCCGTTGGGCCAGTATGCAGTGTTTACAGTTTGTGTGTGTGTGTGTGTGGGTGGGTGGTGTGCTAGCAGATTTGGGTTCGACCAGCAATTCAACATTTTGTTTCTAAGCATCCTTGTGTTCTTGGGTGGTGGTGGGTGGGGGGGGGAGGGGAATGTCTTTATTAAGTATTATTTGGAAAATACAAAAAACAACATTGATTTGTTTTCTTGGCTGTGACTCACGTAATCAATGCCGACCTATTGTAAGACAGTTATCCTGAAACCAACTAGTTGCAAAGAGTGCTACTTTGCAAATAAGGGAAAATTACCATGTTTGGTGATGTTCTGTATGTATATACTCTTTTTATCTGTAATAAACTGATATTTACAAATTTATAATGTGCACTTGCCTTATCATTTCTACGTTTTGTTGTTGTTGTTGTTTTTCTTTCAATAATGTAATGGTTTTCTTTCAGAGTATTTATTAGGGTCTGGATGTCTAATCACTTATATGTTACAGATGGCTTTGTTGCTAATCAACAGCAGGCCTGGTCTATGTGTTCATAAACGATTAGCTAAAGGGTTGATTCCTGCAGCATTCAGAATAGGTATTGGATAAACACCCCATAGAACCTAATAGAAGTGCATATATAGATTTAAAAAATGAAACAAAGATATTCCCAGGTTTTGCTTCGGAGCGACACCGCCCCCTGCTGGAGAGACCTCGCCCAGTATCCCATGAAGGCAGATGTTGCGTAAACAAGCTTTCGTTTATGATCTGAAAATGATAAAGGATGGCTCGTTGTGTAAGATTGCCTCTCTTCATATTGCTTTGTATTGCAAAAGTTAAATCACGTACGACATTAAAAACTCTAACATAACGGTTCGCTTTTTCTTTTTTTTCATGCATTTGTGCAACGCGATTCATCAGGTAACCATATTCCTATAAACGAAATAGGAAAAAGCAAAGTTGTGGTCCTTCTGGGACAAGTCGTTTCTTTTCGATCTGTAAACGTATCATTATTGTCGTTTACGAAGGCTTGGAGGGAGAATGTAAGAGTGCTTGGTAATGTTTAATGGAGCTGGAATCTGCGCGTAAAAGGACGACAGGTGTCACTGTGCTCTGCCTCGTGTGTGCGCTCATGCGCCAACCTGCCTGGACAACTTGTGTTTACCCATAACAGTTAGGACTAGGGCGAGGACCCATTCCCAAGTTATTTTGCCAACCTCCCTCTGGCGAACATGGGCACTTTTTGTTTCCTTCAGCCCCATACGACGCACGCAGCAACAATCCATTCATGGAGGACCAGTGTCCCATCTCATTACGAATGACGAACAGTACTCAAACGCCGCCTTGTTAAACAGTGCTTGATTAAAATTAATAAATGAAGTTATTGCAATTTAGTAATGGGAAGATGGGTGTGGGGGGGGGGGGGGGATCTCCGGTGGATTTATCCACGTGGTGCGTGTCTGAGTGCTGCTAAGCAACCCTCTAGTAGGTAGGGGCTATAAAGAGAGGGAGTGGCGGAGGGGAAACCGCTCGGCAGAGAGACTCAGACGCACACACAGCAGCGCAGCAGCGGCCAGGATAACACGATTAGCGCTCTATTAGGGACTGCTGCCGAGCCACCACTAGATGCGGAGCTGGGATCACAGTCCGGGGTGGGAGAAGAGAGTGCTAAAGGAGACGAGAGAATGAATCCACAGCGTGTCCGTCACCACATGGGTAAAGTGGAGGGTCTGTGGTGGTTATTGGCGTGCGTAAACGAGTTATCCAAGCTCAGCTGCGCCCGGCACCCGCTTGACAGTGACACCGCTTAATGTCTCAGGTAAGATTTACATCTTGGCAATGTGTTTATTTTGCGGGAAGGCATTTGGGTAATGTTTGCAGACTTGTTTTCCGTCACGGGAATTGTTTATCATACATTTGCATGCATAATGAGGTCCAACGGTGATACAAAAAAGTGAGGATGGTATACACGTAGCTGATATTTTTCTCTCCTCTGTCCTATTTCCAGATTAAATAATCCTCGTCATAACTTCAAAAGTGCACAATGAAGCCGATAAACGTCCAAACGCTGCAGAACAAGTACTCGATCGACCTGCTTCATCCCGCCGGCTCTGACTAGAACCTGACGATTCACAGTGGATGACCGCTTCTTTCTTTTTTTTTCTTCTTTTTTTATCAACCTCACGTGAATCCGACGAGAGACGCCCGGAAGCAAGGGAGGAACGAACCGGAAGGGAGGAAGGAACAAAAAAATAGGAAGCTGAGGGAGCGAGGGAGGGCGGAAAGAAGCCGGTCCAAAACCGATCATCATCATGGCAGTGTTGGACAACGAGACCACCAACGGGACCCTCCCGGTCCGTGCGCCCTACAGCCTGCACATCTCCGTGTTCCTCACCGCGCTGGTGGGCATGCTGATCCTGCTCACCGTGTTCGGCAACGTGCTGGTGGTCATCGCCGTGTTCACCAGCCGCGCCCTGCGGGCCCCGCAGAACCTCTTCCTGGTGTCGCTGGCGTCGGCCGACATCCTGGTGGCCACGCTGGTCATGCCCTTCTCCCTGTCCAACGAGCTGCTGGGCTACTGGTACTTTGGCAAGGTGTGGTGCGAGATCTACCTGGCGCTGGACGTGCTCTTCTGCACCGCCTCCATCGCCCACCTCTGCGCCATCAGCCTGGACCGCTACTGGTCCATCACGCAGGCCATCGAGTACAACCTGAAGCGCACGCCGCGCCGCATCAAGTGCATCGTGGTGGTGGTGTGGGTGATCGCCGCCGTGATCTCCTTCCCGCCGCTCATCGGCCTGGAGAAGGAGTCGGACAAGGAGGAGGGCCCCGTGTGCAGCATCAACGAGGAGAAGTGGTACATCATCGCCTCCAGCATCGGCTCCTTCTTCCTGCCCTGCGTCATCATGGTGCTGGTCTACGTGCGCATCTACCAGATCGCCAAGCGCCGCACGCGGGCGCCGCCCGGGAACAAGCGGGGGCCGCGGGAGATGCAGGCCATCAAGCCCGCTGCCGCGTCCGAGCGCAAGAAGAACGGCATTGGAGGAGGAGGCGGCGGCGCGGTCGCCCATGACGACGGCGGCGGCGGCGGCAATAAAGGGGGTGCCGGCGAGCCGCTCTGCCACGGGAAGCTCAACGGCGGGCCAGGGATGGCGGTGGCGGCGGCGGCGGACGGGGGGGAGGCGAGGGGAGGGGAGGAGGACGAGGAGGGGGAGGAGGGGGAGAACAACGGCATGGACCTGGAGGAGTCGTCGTCCTCCGACCACAAGGTGAGCCGGCCCTGCTCCCGCAAGTCCTCGGGGAAGACCAAGCTGAGCCAGGTCAAGCCGGGGGAGGGGGGGGAGGGGGCGGGCCCGCCGGCGGGCACGACGTGCGCGGCGGCGGGCTTGGCGGAGGCGGGGGGGGGCCAGCAGCAGCAGCAGCAGCAGCAGCAGCAGCAGCATCAGCGCGCCCGCCGCCAGAGCACCAAGGGCAGCCGCTGGAAGGGGCGGCAGAACCGCGAGAAGCGCTTCACCTTCGTGCTGGCGGTGGTGATCGGCGTGTTCGTGGTGTGCTGGTTCCCCTTCTTCTTCACGTACACGCTGAGGGCGCTGTGCGACAGCTGCTCGGTGCCAATCACCCTCTTCAAGTTCTTCTTCTGGTTCGGCTACTGCAACAGCGCGCTGAACCCCATCATCTATACCATCTTCAACAACGACTTCCGCCGCTCCTTCAAGAAGATCCTGTGTCGCGGGGACCGCAGGAGATACGTATGAACGATTGTGGGGAACTCCCCTTTTAAGGACCTTTTAAGGTTGTTTCTTTGTACATTTCTATACACACAAGCACCCTGTACAGTTTGGTGACATGGCGCATGGATTCATCAAGGCTTCAGACCTGTCTCGCGGAGGTTCCCCCGCCCCGCTCTCCCTCCCAGGCCCGGCCCCCCCTGGAGTTCAGCAGAGCCCGTTCGATATTTCCATTTTTTGACTCGAAACGCCCCAAAAAAACACTCGCAGCTTGGACCAGCTCACCACGTTCCAACGCAACAACGGCCCCGACCGCCGCC
This sequence comes from Gadus chalcogrammus, assembly GCF_026213295.1. Taxonomy (NCBI): domain Eukaryota; kingdom Metazoa; phylum Chordata; class Actinopteri; order Gadiformes; family Gadidae; genus Gadus; species Gadus chalcogrammus. The sequence goes on along the minus strand of NC_079414.1, from coordinate 23,022,939 downwards.
GCCGCCGATTGTCTCCTGTGGGTTTTATACCGATGATGACAAAATGGGGACCGATGAGGCCAATCAGAGGCGTGATGAGTATTGTGCCGTACGTTGTGTAAAAATAACAAGATGTGTGGATATGATGTGTCTCTATATTTTTCATGTTGTTTCCTGGAGTATTGTGGCTCTTTTCTATGATGTGATGATGGTGACGATGTGGGTGATGGGGCGGGAGGCTGGTCTGTAAAGAATAAACCCCATTTCCCTGTGGCCATGGCCCTGTTCTCTCTCAGCTCCAAAGCCACTCAGGGGCACCTGGTTATGATACACACACACACACACACATGATGATACACACACACACACACACACACACACACACACACACACACACACACACACACACACACACACACACACACACACACACACAGACACACACACACACACACACACACACACACACACACACACACACAAACATACATACACGTGCAGGCACACAGACACAGACACACACACACACACACACGCAGACATGCAGGCACACACACACACACACACACACACACACACACACACACACACACACACACACACACACACACACACACACACACACACACACACACACACACACACACAGGAATACACACACACCCAGGCACACACCCAGGCACACACACACACACACACGCAGGCACACACAAAAAAACACATGCAGACAGACACACAAAAGAGGCACACGCACCAATGAAAGGGCACAAATGCATGGACACAAACGTGTACATGCATAAAACCATACAACAATATGCCTATACATACATAAATACATTCATGCATACATACATAAATACATTCATGCATACATAAACATGAATACATGCTGTATAAATAGAAAACACCAGACACACACACACACACACGCACACACACACACACACACCCACACACACACACACACACACACACACACACACACACACACACACACACACACACACACACACACACAGGTATACTGCAGATAATAGCAGTAGATCCAGACAGAGGAAGGTGAGGAGGAGGACCAAGGCGGTGGTGTTCTTCATGTCGTTTCAAGGGTGTTTGAGTTTTGAACTTGAGGACGGGAGGGGGGGGGGGGGGTCATGCGGAGAGGCGCCTCAATGTGGCAGAGCAGCAATCCACCACCTCGACACGAAACAAGGGAACTCAACAGCAACCTGTTGAATGCCTCACATACTTACAGGACGAGTGTCATTCCGGCCTCTCCCCTCGGCAGACGTGAGCCCCCACTAAG
>NC_079414.1:23004157-23006657 GCF_026213295.1 Gadus chalcogrammus | reverse complement strand
ACACATATATACTATATATACCTATCAAGCAAATGAAACAAATAAATAAAGATATCTTACATGCATTAATAGAAACCTACAAACATACATACATAAACATAATATGCAAAATATGAATTCATAACATCACCAAAAAAAGCAACACCAAAAGTGAGTCACGAGCGACTTGATTCATTCCTGGAATCGTGGCTGTGTTCATGATGCCGGGAGTTTGGGAAACGGCGCTGTAGGGACCGGGGAGTCATTAGGGTGTTAAATGGGGACGTCAGAGAGAGAGAGGAGAGTGAGCACCCTATCTCATACTACCACGGCCCACCTTACACCCCCTATCATCCCCCCGTCTGCCACTCCACGGATGGCTGACTCTTTTAATGGGATACCAAAGTGTTTCGTTCATTTCGTGGCCTTTTTCCTCGTTGCTGGTGTGAACTATGAATTTGAAACGGTCAAACTCGGAGCGTGGATCAGATTCCTTATTGGTGAGCCCACGGCTGGTACGGCTGTAACGGTCTGTCGGGTCTGTTGTCATACACATGGGAAGGTTCGACGCATGTGGTTTGCTTTGTATAGTTATTTGTATTCTGGTCTATAGGCTAGTGTAGTCAAGTCTAGTTTGTTCTGCGCTGCTCAGTTCTCCTCTGCTCTGCTCTGCTCAGTTCCATTTCAATCTATCATACCGCAATCATTTCCAACACATCCCATTCCACCCTACTGTCTGCCCTCGTCTATCCATGTCTTTTCACAGGTCGTCTATAGAGTAAAGTAACTTCATGTTCCCGTCGTTTTATCATTTGTTCGGTATTATTAAGTGTTCCTCGGCATGGTCAGTGTGTATTTACTTGACTAGTTGGTAAGTGTGTATTTACTTGACTAGTTGGTAAGTGTGTATTTACTTGACTGATTAGTCAGTGTGTATTTACTTGACTGGTTAGTCAGTGTGTATTTACTTGACTGGTTGTGTCTACACTGGTGCACTGCCATGCCTACATCGAACCATAATTACTGTTGTGTATTACACCTGTGTTCTTGCTACTGGGAAAAGGGCCCATATACTGTTAATTTGTTTTCTATTCAGACTCAATATCCGACAGCTTGGAACGTCGACGTTGATGCGATTCATCAGAATCCACCCCGCTAGGCTGTACGATGATCAATCAGCTGCAAATAATATCATTACATTACACATTAACGGCAGCCTGTATGCACGTGGAAGGTGCCTGCGCATGATTGCATTCACATCCCCAGCGTGTGGAGATGGAGAAGGACGTCTGTGAAGAATTATGCCGTCGCAGATCCTTCTCGGATGACTGATGCTGCCCTGGGACGCTTCCTGATAAGGAGTCTCGAATATCCCGTCGTCTGCCCACCCGACAAACCAAGCATCGCGCAGCACCGTCTGTCGCTGAGCTGAGGGATGTGACCATATGGTTGTACATACATCCATGCACGTCGGCATGCATGCACACATACAAGCACGCACGCACGCACGCACGCACGCACGCACGCACGCACGCACGCACGCACGCACGCACGCACGCACGCACGCACGCACGCACGCACGCACGCACGCACGCACGCACGCGGAAGCGCAGGCAAACACACATCCTTTCATTGTTATCCAAACAACCCATCATTTTCGACTTCATTAATCGAGTTAGTCTGGAGCAGTCCATTTCCACTACGCACGTCTTCAAAGAGCACAGCGGAGGTTGAGACGCTCGATCAATACTAAATTGATTACATAGTTTCAAGTTAATAGAAGGATGTACACACACACACACACACACACACACACACACACACACACACACACACACACACACACACACACACACACACACACACACACACACACACACACACAAACACACACACGCCTACAATCACGCACAGTCAATCAATGCTAAATCAATCACATAATATCTAGCTGGATATAACATAACATAACAACACACAAACAAAGTCGTCACACACAATCATTTAAACACAAGAGAGCACGTATACACACACAAACGGGCGCACACACACACACACACACGCACACACACACATACACACACAGATTCTTGCCCTCGAGACATCGAGGCATCATGTACTTGAGTCTTGAATGATGGGAACCTGTGACATGACCGGCCTTCTAGCATTCCATGAAGAAGCCAAGTGTTTCAGGGAGAAGCCACACGATGCTACAGCTGCCCTCGTGGTTTCACCCAAGAATGATAACAACGATCATTTGGAGGGAGGCGAATACACACAGTAGGATACACACACACACACCCAGCGACGATGAAACCAATTCCCACAATGTCAAAACTTTCCATCAACAAAAAGACATCAAAATACTGAAACGACTTAGTATGCGAGAGGTCAAAGTGTCAACGTGTACCACAGTGTCACCCAATTATACCACAGCTGTGCGACCGTGCCTCCATGCAAAATGTATCCATCTTCTTCCACCTCCCTACGGTAACCTTTGACCCTTTAACCGAGTCGCCTCTCT